>NC_090023.1:87879016-88182046 GCF_037176765.1 Anolis sagrei
TTAAACTATTGAAACAAATGCAGTCATCGCTAATAGTCAACATGGATTTATCAAAAACAAGTCATGCCATACTAATCTGCTCTCTTTCTTCGATAGAGCTACAAGCTGGGTAGATGCGGGGAATGCCGTGGATGTAGCGTACCTGGATTTCAGTAAGGCCTTCGACAAGGTCCCCCATGACCTTCTGGCAAGGAAACTAGTCCAATGTGGGCTAGGCAAAACTACGGTGAGGTGGATCTGTAATTGGTTAAGTGGACGAACACAGAGAGTGCTCACTAATGCTTCCTCTTCATCTTGGAAAGAAGTGACGAGCGGAGTGCCGCAGGGTTCCGTCCTGGGCCCGATCCTGTTCAACATCTTTATTAATGACTTAGATGAAGGGCTAGAAGGCATGATCATCAAGTTTGCAGACGACACCAAATTGGGAGGGATAGCCAATAGTCCAGAGGACAGGAGCAGAATTCAAAACGATCTTGACAGATTAGAGAGATGGGCCAAAACTAACAAAATGAAGTTCAACAGTGACAAATGCAAGATACTCCACTTTGGCAGAAAAAATGAGATGCAAAGATACAGAATGGGGGACGCCTGGCTCGAGAGCAGTACGTGTGAAAAAGATCTTGGAGTCCTCGTGGACAACAAGTTAAACATGAGCCAACAATGTGATGTGGCGGCAAAAAAAGCCAATGGGATTTTGGCCTGCATCAATAGGAGCATAGTGTCTAGATCTAAGGAAGTAATGCTACCCCTCTATTCTGCTTTGGTTAGACCACATCTGGAATATTGTGTCCAATTCTGGGCACCACAATTCAAGAGAGATATTGACAAGCTGGAGGGTGTCCAGAGGAGGGCGACTAAAATGATCAAGGGTCTGGAGAACAAGCCCTATGAGGAGCGGCTTAGGGAACTGGGCATGTTTAGCCTGAAGAAGAGAAGGCTGAGAGGAGATATGATAGCCATGTATAAATATGTGAGAGGAAGCCACAGGGAGGAGGGAGCTAGCTTGTTTTCTGCTTCCTTGGAGACTAGGACACGGAACAATGGCTTCAAACTACAAGAAAGGAGATTCCATCTGAACATTAGGAAGAACTTCCTGACTGTGAGAGCCGTTCAGCAGTGGAACTCTCTGCCCCGGAGTGTGGTGGAGGCTCCTTCCTTGGAAGCTTTTAAACAGAGGCTGGATGGCCATCTGTCAGGGGTGATTTGAATGCAATATTCCTGCTTCTTGGCAGGGGGTTGGACTGGATGGCCCATGAGGTCTCTTCCAACTCTTTGATTCTATGATTCTATGATTCTATGACATTTAATAATGTACAAGGGATCCTGTAGATTGTTAACAAACTCATATTACATTTTATATTATATTTTATACTATATTGTGTGTAGAAAGAGGTGGCCAGTTTTGTAAATATTTTGTACAATGTAATTAAAGGTACTTTTAGCTACAGCTTCCCATTTTCCCTGTATTTGTTATTATATGCAGTCTGTTATTGGACCAGCAAACCTTGGAGTGAGCCGATTTAGAACTGCATCACCCTGCCCTTCCAAAAAAAACACAAAACTACCCAACCGATTTATACTTTGCAATCATGCATTTTAAAACCTATGAAAAAATTAGTTGGTATTTAAAAAGACTTCAAAGCAAGTGGGAAGCAAGCCTGGATTTTGAGATAATATTTTTGTCTGACAACACGAAGAAAGTGGCAAAAGTTACAAAACCATCTTAAATTTCAAAGGTCCCAGCAGCTCTCTGCTGCCAGTGTGACTGCAAAATATCACCTGAAGGTGAATTCGCCAGCCCGTTACTGCTTGACACTCGAGCCCTGATTTTAACTGGGAGGGAATGAAGTTACAGGATGAATCTGACTCTATATTTAGGAAGAACAACTGTAAGCTATGAAAGGAATTCTCTTTTACACTTGGCGTCTAAACCCAGCTCTACTCCAGTGCTGGAAGGACACTCGGTCGGTAGTACACACAGGCATAAAGGACTTCGTCTGTTCTGGCCACAGGGAAGAATTGCTCAGCTGACCGAAGAAGGCGTCTCACTCACATCAAACCTTGTCACCCTCCTGACGCTGGGAACTTTTATTATAAAAACAAACAGGTACATAGCAGAAAATAAGATTTGTGTTGGCAGGACTGTATTTAAATGGTTGACTTGGGAATCAACCAGAAGGTCAATGAATGAACTCCATTTCCCTGAGTTTTCACCTCTCCATGTCAGATCAATAATGCTTAATGTAAGATGTTGTAACCAGTGCTTTATAGTCATCAAGAATTTTAAAGGAATGATTTGAACATGAGAACATGGTTCTGAGACATAGCATTATCTTATGTGGTTTCTGCATTGTGTCAGTGGTTTAAAAAAGAATGAAAAGTATGATATGTTTTTCCTTGGGGTTTTCTCGAAATGGTTTATTCTAGGGCAAAGCTATCACAGCCACTTTGTAAAATCAGGAATATTTCTTAATTGCTACAATGTGAGTAGTTAACTTTGCAGTTGCAAAGAACTTCAAATGCATTGCAAGCAGTATAGTCTCGTCATGGAGTTTTCTCCTCCGGCTTTCAGCACTGGCTAGGCTCCTAATGGTGTCATTTCTATCTAGGTCTTTAATAGGGAAGACAGTAAATCTTTCTGTTTGTAGCATTCATGCCAGCTTTTTACATGCAGCAAGGAGAAAAGGATTGAGTTACTAGTTCCTTTCTGACTGCTGTTAGGATAGCATTATGAAAGATAGAAATTGTGGAAATGCTTCATCACTAACAACTTACTTAAAACAAATTGAAAAAGAAGTAATGGTGCTAAACAGCTGCACCTGCTTCATCATCCCTCTCACGACTTATTTTTAGAAAAAGCAAAGAAGATATTTCTTCATTTTTGCCTTCCTTGTTTTGATATCTTGCTACTTCTCAGCCCAACTCAGGAATTGAAGGGTTATTTACATACAAAGTAAAACGCCTGCTAAAATAGCTCCAAACCGAAAGAGTAGTGGCATTGCCTTCCATGGTAGACACAGGTCATAAAAGGTAAGGTATGAGAGAAGTATCTGTATGCCTGAAGGCTGTGTCAGCCTTTGCAGCTTATTTCCTAGAAAGTGTATTTTAACATTTTGTGTTGTTTATATCAATTCATTGGATGCTTAATAAAGTTTTGAAGGCTACAGTTGACTGAGTTTTATTTTTCTTCCCCCACATCTGTTTTTTCTCCATGACTAGTAGTATAGTATTACAGAAGGGCTAGAAAATTTGCTGCAGATTGTTCAATTGCTTTTAGGATTTATGGTTTAAAGAGAAAGGTCTAACTTATTTCTGCTCTATCCCTCTTGGGTCCTGAACTGGGACAAAAATGGCAATAAGTAAACAAGTAAACAAACAAATATTTCAGAGAGTTACATAAAGAAAGTAATCTTGTTTATACCAGACCCTTCCCTCTGTGACCCCATCTGCGCTGCCAAATAATCCAATTTCTGAATCCAGGTTATCTGCTTTAAATTGGATTATATGGCTGTGTAGACTCATATAATCCAGTTTAAAGAAGATGGTCTGGATTCATAAATGGGATTATATCCAGTGTAGATACAGCCTGAACCACCCATTTCTGGCAAAGTGCTCTCCAGGTGTGTTGTATTATAGCTGCCATCACCACTAACCAGAAGGATAGTGGATTGAGGAACATGGCGATGGGGCAATTAAATACTGCAAAAGACTAAGGAAGATATGAAGTTATTCAATGCCCATCTATTTCACTGACTTAGGATGCATCTACAACATCAGTTATTTCATAGCCAGTCTAGGACAGAAATGCTTCAGAGCAGAAATGCTCAAGATTGGCCTTGGAAGTGTCGACTACACACCCACAGTGGTGGTGGGGTGAAGTCTACATGATCAATTCAGGCTGAAACCTTACTTTTTGTGTTACCATTGTCACTGCCCAATGGTCATCATGGATTCTCCATGCGGACATCAGTAGAGGTTCCCACATGACCAGGAAAAAGGAGGGGTTTAACCTAGCTTCCCTTGCATTAAGAACCAGAAATCCCTGGATACCGTGTAGACATCCAGGAGGGACTTCTCTCTCAACATGGGCTAGACAGCGCATGTAGACAAACCCGTAGTGGGTTTGTCTACAGGCAAGATCTGGCACAACACAAACTTAGCTTCTTCCCCCAAACTCATTGTTTCTTGTGGGTGTGAGAGGGCAATACTGACCCATTCTGGTATATTTATTTATTTATTTATTTATTTATTTACCTTACTTATATACAGCTGTTCTCAGCCCGAAGGCGACTCACAGCGGTTCACAACAAATACGAACAGCAAAAATTCAGTGCTACAGTATAGAAACAGTTAACAACCTAACACATTACACAATTAATAAACAGTTACTACAATACCCATTCACTGTCGTCTCGTCATCAAAAACATATTCCAGATTCGTCATCCATTGTTCCATTCCAGTGTTCATTAACCAATCATTGCACTAATTATTGGAATGCCTGCTCAAACAGCCAGGTCTTCACTTTTTTGCGGAATACCATTAGAGATGGTGCTAGTCTAATGTCTGTAGGAAGGGCGTTCCACAGCCGAGGAGCCACCATCGAGAAGGCCCTATCTCTCGTCCCCGCCAGCCAAGCTTGAGAAGCAGGCGGGATCGAGAGCAGGGTCTCCCTGGAAGATCTCAAAGTCCTGGTGGGTTCATAGGCAGAGATGCGGTCGGATAGGTAGCTTGGGCCCGAACCGTTTAGGGCTTTAAAGGCCAATGCCAGCACTTTGAATTCTGCCCGGTAGCAGATCGGTAGCCAGTGGAGTTGGCGCAACAGGGGGGTTGTATGCTCCCTGTGCTCCGCTCCTGTTAAAATCATGGCTGCCGAGCGTTGGACTAGTTGGAGCTTCCGAGCTGTCTTCAAAGGCAACCCCACGTAGAGAGCGTTGCAGTAGTCTAAACGGGATGTAACCAGAGCGTGGACTACCGTGGCCAAGTCAGACTTCCCAAGGTACAGGCGCAGCTGTATATATGGATGCTTCTGCACAATTTTCATATATAGATGTATTCCCAGTGCAAAAGGAAGACAGGAAAGTACCATCTATTGTGCCAGCTTAACCTTTACCAGACATGAAAATATTGAAAGGCCTTTCGAGTTTTATGCCTAAACATCTGATAATCAGAAGTTTTTCTAAACGCAAGTAGGGAATGCAGCCCAAGAAGGTTGTCTATTTTTACTCAGTCGGCATTCTGTTGTCCTGATTTCTCTGGCAATAATGAGGTCAGCAGAAACTGGCATGAAAGAAAGGTTGCCTCTGTTAAAATCAATCCTGTATTCTTGTATTGCATGTTCCTTTCGTGAGGCAGTTTTAGATCTGATTGCACATTATTTGTGTGAATTCAGTTTAATTCTAAATTTTAAGATCACAATATTCACAGCAAAAATGAGTACTGAAAAGAACACCCATATATAGTGCCATATTTAATGAAACAAGACAGAGTGGGAAAGTGTGTTCCCAATGTGAATTTTCTGGCCGAGATTTTAAGTAATATTTCTCCACAAGTCCATAGTATCAGGTTTTTGAGTAGTTTATCTCTTTCAGACTGCAATTTTCTTTGATTCTTGAGAACAATACTTCAGAGTTTGAAGTTAATGAACATGTCTAATGGTTTGATTTTGTCAATATAGGCAGTGCCCAAGTTACAAACATCTGACGTACAAGCGACTCATAGTTAAGAATGAGGGTGAGACAACAGAAAGTGAGCAGAATCTACTTCTAGGAAGGGAAATTCACTTCTGAAAGAGTAATCATGGGGGGAAAGTATCTTAACTGAAGCTTTATCTCCAATACTTGTTTCCACAAAAAGTCAAATCTTTCAAAATCCAATCATCACAGGGTTGACTGAAGGAGCTGGGGGTGGTGACGGCCAACAGAGAGCTCTGGTGCAGGCTGGTCCATGAGGTCACAAGCAGCTGAACAAATAAACAACAAAAATTATCACATGAATAGAAAATGGGGTGAAATCTTCTGAACGGGACACAGACAGAAAAAGAAACACCACAAGGGTGTTAACCCTTCCCTGCTCTATCTAAAGCTGATATATAGGGCTGGGCTAAGAACAAACATACAGAAGCTATCTGGTTCATAACTCAGAGACTGCTTGTAAGGCAAATCACATTTGTATCAATTTAAGCCAAGTTCCAATTATGAGGTTCTTGAATTCTGGTTTAAAGCATGAAGCAAAATTATACGATTCTTGCTCAGTACTGCTTCCATGAATATATGCCTGTTGTTGGAACAATTGCAAGGAAATTCTATACGTGTCTTCTCAGAAGTAAGTCACATTAAGTTCAATGAGGTTTACTTCCAGGTAAGTGAGTGTTGGATTGCAGCCTTCATGTCTCAGTACTATTGTATTACAAAAGCTCTCTTAATTTTTGGCTTATGAAAAATTCACTAGGGAGGCTCAGTTTGTCGCAGTGCCTTGCAGTATTCTGTGGATGTATCTTAGTAACTCTGAAACTGAAACCGAAAGACAATCTGGACTGATAACATAGTTGTCAAGAAGCACCATGGATTAAATTGTAGTTAATCAAGCCCTCCTTTTAGAATGTCACTGTAGCCCATAATAATTTATTTTTATTATTAATTCTTTGTTGACTTGCAGGGATAAGTATCTGCCTTAAAAATGTCAAAACAGCCAGCTTCAAATGTCAGGAGCATTCAGGTAAGACTCCATATGTATATACATTACATTAGCGCTAGTAAATATGAAGCCTTTGGTTTTGGGGGCAAAGTTTATTTGGTGCTCTAATGCTACCCTTTTTTTAATTAACCGGTTTTGCAGGTAGTTGCCACTTAATTCAGGGTTAATCATGCATTTTGCATATAGTTATTTGTATTAAAATAATTAATTAGATTTTCCCACAGTAAGCACATAAGGCAAATTGACAGACTTTCCCAAAATGTAGGCAGTAAGAATTAGGTACTGCTCCATGTTAGGAATACTCGATGCAGCTACACAGGCCACTGGGGGGGGGGGGGGGGGGGAGACACACATCAGTTCACTGTTTTTCACTGCTGAGAAGAAGCAGGGTTTGTATGTGTTTCCTTCAAGCCACCTGTCTACTTAATGGCAACCCCATGAATTTCATAGGGTTATGTTAGGAATACTCAGGGTGCAGCTACACATGCCAAAAATGGTGATACTGTTCTGGAGTGGGGTACTTTGGATCAGCGTCTCTATGGTCCATGAGGCTGGCCTCGGGGGTTGGATGCCAAACACACTACACATGTCTAAACAGGTCTGGAGGCTGGATGGTGTCGGCATTGCCCAAAGGTACCAGAACCAGTTTCATGCCACTGGACTGCCACCCTTAGCTTTCTTCCATCATTCTGGGCTTTGCAGTACCCACCAGGGATGAAAATGGCCCTGGTCACCACCTGGCACATGCAATAACAATAGCCAGAGTGACAAAGTGACACAGGAGAGGAGAGCAGGGAAGTGAAGTAAACCTCTTTTGTGTATAGATTGCAGTAAAACAAAGATGTCACTTTTGTAAAAAAAATGATACAAATAGCCAAAGCTTTTGCAATATTTTATCCATTTAGTTTAGTAAAGGTAAAGGTTTCCCATGACATTAAATCTAGTTGTGCCTGACTCTGGGGGATGGTGTTCATCTCCATTTCTATAGACAACATAGACACCTCCAAAGTCATGTGGCCAGCATGACTGCATGGAGCGCCCTTCCTGCAGAAGTGCTACCTATCAATCTATACACATTTGCATGTTTTCTAACTGCTAGGTTGGCAGAAGATGGGACTAACAATGGGAGCTCACTATACTCCCTGGATTCGAACCACCAACCTTTCAGTCAGCGAGTTCAGCAGCTCAGCAGTTTAACCTACTGCACCACTAGGGGGCCCTCCATTTAGTTTACTTTGTATGATATGAGTCTCATTTTCATTTGGAAAAGTTAGCAACCTAAAATCTCTGCTACTAAAATCAGTTGGAGACATTGCTTAGAATGCCTTAGAATGCTTTGAAAAAATAATTGTACAGTTTAAGAAATGCAGTTCTACAATCCTTTCCTTATGAAAGAGGGGTGTTTTTTTTTTTTTACTTCAGGAGGACTGCGTCTAAATTAATATGCATGGATCCATCAGCTATAATACTTTGCTATGTTGAGGAAAACCCCATCAATATCATCTCAAAATGTTTTATAAAATTGATGTAGGAGGTGTAAATGTCAGAGTATCTATAAATATGCAACAGTAAGTACTGTACAGTTTCTGTGCAATTTACAGAGTATGTTGGGACCTAATTTAAGCAATTCTGGTATAAATTAGGTGACAAACTCTACATTAAGGAACCTGTGTTTTATCACATATTTCCCTCTGACAACAGGCTTTCCTCAGAGCTACGTTCCTCATAATAATGCTTTCAGGTTAAGTTGGGTTTATCTTTCAATGACTAGCTATAAAACAAAGCCGCTATCTTTGCAAGATACTGGATGGAAGGAAAGCACGTTAGGACAAACAGCTTTCACCTCTTACGATAGCACTGCTGTGTAATATGGAAAAAACATATAGTCCGATTTCCTCCAAGTGGTATCTTCACAGAACCTGACATTCAAATACTCAGGGCTTCCACATGAATAGGACCTGATTGCAAAGATTAGACCCATAGTTACTGTTAATGAAAACCACATGCATCGCTACCATTGCAGAGCAGTTACAGAAATATATTCCGATGATTTATTGATATGAATATGATAATTTCCAGGCTAATATCAACATCCCAATGGGAGCACTTTTACCTGGAGCAGGTCAACCACCTAAAAGAAAAGAATTCGCCGAACCTGATGAGGTAAGAGCAATATCCATTTACATGAACAAAATACCTTCAGTTTTAGTCCTTGGCTGCTAGCTGGAATTTCATTTGCCTGCTAATGACGTGGTTGACAGTATAGAATCAATCCTTTCTCTTATAATGTTTGAGGCCAAAGAAAACCTATTTAAGCTTCACCTATTTAAGTATTGCAAACCACATTATGAATTGTGTGTCTTCTCCATTATACCAGGAACAAGGAAAATGTGGCTCTCCAAATGTGTCTGAACTGCAGTGCACACGATCCATCTCTCACTGATGGAAATTTCAGTCCAGCAACATCTAGAAAACATATGTTCCCTATTGCTGCTCTAGGTGGCAGATATAATTTTTCCAGGGTCTGTCTGATACAGCATTTCACATGTGTGTGAGAGGCTAGTAGTCAAGTAGACACATTACATAGCAGATCCCTAAAATTTAGGCAACTATATTCTAAAAGCAGCTCTGGGGAACTTCAGTCTGGAGCGGTATCATAGTGTCAGGCTGAAGAGGGAATGAGTTGGATATCTAACAATCCCTTTTGCTACTGACCCAGTCTAACTTGACACTTCTTCATGGAGTAGTAACATTTGGATGAATGCTTTTATGTCCTAGTAGCTGCAAAGCTCAGCTAAGATAATGAGTGCTTTACAATTTAAAGATCCGAGAAAATCATGGCTGCACAATGTCCACCACCTGCCTTACCACCACTTTAATTGAACAACATTTTATATATATTTATATATATATATATATATATATATATATATATATATATATGCGCCCATACCTTGTCTAGTGTTTATTAGTAGTAAGCTCAGCAATGGAAGAGAAATAAATAAACAATTTTTATTTATACCCCGCCACCATCTCCCCAAAGGGGACTCGCGGCGGCTAACATGAGGCCAAGCCCAGAATTACAGTACAACAAAATAAAATAAAATACAAACAGGAAATAATAACATCAAAATAAAATGCATCAAATAACAAAAAATGAAATAAACAGATGCAAAATAATGTGATGAAGAGATAAAATAAAAGGGGTTTTTTAAATATGAATCAGATAGGTCAGCTTGGCTGTTCTTTATCTCTCAATGTTATTGTAAATTCAGATGTAGGGTATCTGTTCCAGTGAACTAGAACAGGGGTCCTCAAACTAAGGCCCGTGGGCCAGATGCGGCCCTCCAAGGTCATTTACCTGGCCCCTTCCCTAAACTTTGGACTTAGGTTTGCCCTAAGTCTGAAATTACTTGATGGCACACAACAACAATCCTAATTAACTTGACTATTTCATCATCCAAAAGAAGGCCCACACTTCCCATTGAAAGATGGGTAAGTTTATATTGGTGAAAATTGTTCTTCATTTAAAATATTGTTTTGTCTTTCATTTCTTTTGTTTTTTGGGGGTTTTGGGGGTTACAGATAAGATATGTGCAGTGTGTATAGGAATCAGTTCATTTTTTTCCCAAACTACAGTTCGCCCCCAAAAGTCTGAGGAATTGTGAACCAGCCCCCCCACTTAAAAAGTTTGAGGACCTCTGAACTAGAAGGTTCACAACAGTGAATGTCTTCCTCACAGAGCAATAACTTTGGTACCATATATAACTTCTTCAGGGATTTTTCCCCTTGGCCTTTGGAAACTGTACACTTTCAAGTGTGTGCGTTCACACTGTCCAGTCCTTTCAAAGGTGGCAGACAGGCTATTCCCCCATGTTTTAAAAAGAGAAGGGGTATCATATTACTGCTAGTGGAATGTAGCTTGCTAATATACTGAGAGTATGGCCTTAGAATAACATCAAAGAGTGGGGGAATGGTAGAGAAAGAATCCTTAAATCTACATTTTAGTCTTTAAAGGTTGTTTTATGAAACACACCAAACAGATGATGTAATCTAAGTACTTGGAGTACACATGTAGACTTTAGGGGGCTGAAATGTAGATAGATTGTCAGCTATAGATGGAAACTGAGTAGAAGGGCAAGAAGTAAGGAAACTGTGTAGGAGGTGTGAACATTTGAGAAGAGAACACAGTCTGTTCATCTAGAGAACTGTTAATGTGAAGTAACCACCAGACAGCAAATTGACTATAAATTTCAAGGCAAATTCTAATTTCAGATGCATGGAAGTTAACTGAAAGGAAATGTGAAATATGCAGCTGTGCTTCATGAACCTTTAGAATTAAGTAGCTGCTTTAAAAAGAACTTCTGGTGTAAAACCTTTCCAGATCATGGCGCAGCCATCACACGATCCCATCGTTCCACTTACCTAGTTACAAAATAGAACCATATTTCACTGAGTAATTTTTTACTGAATCGTCTCTATGTAGTATTGCAGAATGACATTAGCTGTGCCTTTCCCCGCTTGATCCAATACAATAAACTCTTTGTATTATAAAATGGGAATTTTCAATTAAATGTAAAAAGACATTGGGAATTTGCATTACTTTTAATAAAAGGATTTGATCCTAGTTGTGATAGTAAACAATTATGCATTGATAACTTTAATATTCTACGAATCCTTATATATTGATTATCTCTTGCTCAAACCGATCTTTCAGTGCTTATTTATATAACACTAAATAATTATATGAAGGGACCAGTCTCCAAAATGTTATGAAATTTTATATATAGCATTCTCAAATAATGAAAGATGATATAGGATTCAGAACATCCTCCAGGAAGTCTTATTGCACTCAGGATGGTGAAATAAGTAGTAAATAATGCCTCATTTCCCATTATTTACTACTTATTACACAACACTGAGTGCAAGTATTGTGTAATAAGTAGGATAAGTATTTCCACCAGAATGTTTTTGTAGGCTTTAAAAGTATAGCCAGGAAGCTAATCACCTCATGTCAGCATGCCTACTTCAACATGTGCATTTGTTCCATTCTTAAGTCTAAGTAGTCCAATTCAAAGTACAGCAATATAAACCTAAACACATCCAATTAATTGGCTTTATAAAAGTGTTGACTTGCCATTCAACAATTGATTTGGTGGTTCTAAATCTAATTGGATACAAGCAAAGTAAAAACAAATTTCCAAGATAATGATCTGTTCTCAGAGGGGAGCAATCTCAAAATCAAGTGTAAAATAGTCAGTTAATTGAACTCATTAATACTGACCACATAACAAAGTATTAAACATTTCTGGCACATTTTTCTCATTTGTGTGAACTTCTAAATGAAGATACTCTAAAGTTTGAATGGTATAAGCAGTGGACAGCAAACAAGGCACAACCTCTGAGGATGCTTGCCATAGATGCAGGCGAAACGTCAGGAGGGAATGCTTCTAGAACATGGTCATATAGCCTGAAAAACCTATAACAACCCAAGGCAGCTCATTATTTTAACTTGCAGTGTGGTAAGTTAATTTGGTTTCTAAAAGCAGTTGAAGACTAAATCAGTATTCTTTAAGACCTAAAGGAGCTGTTTTTCTATTCTGTAGTGCCCTTGTATTAGATAATGTCATCTGTCTAAACTCACCCTCATGTCCCTAGTCAAGTCTGTCATCCAGTGTGTTATTTTAAGTGGGCTATTTTTTATGTAGAGTGTTCCACCCTCATCAGAAGCGGAAAAGAAGAAGACTCTCCCAGGTGCCAAGAAGCTACCAGGCCCTGCTGTTAACCTATCGGAGATCCAGAATGTAAAGAGTGAGCTAAAATTTGTCCCAAGAGCTGAGCAGTAGCGTAAGTACTGAATGTTACTCAAGTATTGCACCAAAAATTGCATGCACACATGTGTTTCCCTTTGAAGATAGTACAAAACAGAAATGCAAGGTCACCAACTCAAGCTGGGTGCTGTAAGCAATTTACAACACTATCCAGTGACCTTCATTGGCTCCCATTTCTAGGCCCACTTTAAATTGCTGGTTTTAACATTTAAATTTCTTTGTCATTTGAGATCACCAGGGTAGCTGAAGAATTATCTATTATGTAACCATTGAGACTTCAAGCTCCAATCCAGAGTTCTTTTTCTGAATGCCACCATCAAATCTTACTGAAGAGACTCCCTGCTGATCAGGATTTAAATGCATGTCTGCTTATATTCTGTTTTTTTTTTTTCATCCTTTAATACAATCTCTGTCACATTGGCCTAAAATGCAATAGTTTTAGCAAGCTTTGGGTTCTCATATTCCCCAAACCATGGCACTTAGTGTGGAATCATAATTGCCCACTGCAACCATCTCCGCATTGCTGAATTCAGAGGCAGCATACCACAACTGGGGCTCCCCGAAAGTGCCCATTCTGATATCTCTGAACCTATCAAGGATGAGATAAAATTATAAGTGTTTTTTTCTGGAATAAATAAATATATGCTCCCAACTATAGCTGCAATTTTTCTACACTCAAGGTTGTCCACTTAAGAAATACTTCCATCCACTACATTGAGCTTTATTATCTCTTTTGGGATTTTCGCTGACACTAAAAGTTCTTGTTTACCCATCATCTGATTGACACAGAACATAAACAAAGAAAAGTATAACTCTTACATCTTAATTTATATCATTTCAACACCAATCACCATATAAGCTCTTTGTCTTACACTCACTTCAGTGTTTTTTCCCTGTCTTACAAATTGCCTTCCTCCCTTCCTTTTATTAATAAACATTCATTTTTGGAGAAGCTCTGATCTCATTTTTGCCATTAACTTCTGCCTCCCTTGCAAGGGCTCATTGCTACCTAGGCATGAGGTTATACTTGCTATGTTCCTGTATATTTTTGAAAATGTGCTGTTTCTAAGCCAGCTCTACCAGGGAAGTAAAGAGAAACAAAAAGAAGTGTGACTAGGACTTACGTCTCGGCGTTAGTGTTTAAGAAGAACTTGTTCCCTAAACAGTTGGTTCTCCACATTTGCAGGTTTAGCGTTTGTGGATTTGATTAATCTGTTTTCTCTAGGAATCTCTAAGTCTTCCAATACCACTCTATGGTCAACTTCTGCTTCAGGGTAACTTCATGGGAACTTCTGATGGAAGGTTATCATAACATTGGCCTGGAGGACCAAAAGATTATTAGGGAGATGTTCTCTAAGATAAAAAAATGGTGGGTTTGTGTGTGTGTTTTTTTCACTTTCACAGAGGCGCTGTGCTCCTATCCCCTACACAAGTGTACTACTTCCTATTGTAGTTTGCAGATGTGTATGCAGACATATATCTTGAGAAAGTATAGATAGTACAACATCATATCAAAAAAGTAAAACAGTAAATGGAAGAATGTTCTTAGATCCCTTTGTAATCTTGAACAGGCGGTTTCTCATCTTAGATATGGTCATACCTTTGATATAGAAGACTTTTCCCATAAAAAGAAATGTCAATCTTTGGCATAATTATCTGCAATTAACATCTTAAGATTTGGATTTTGCCAATTTTACACTGTCTTAAAATTGCTGACAAAAATTCTTTAAACTGGACCTTCATAACTATTTTACATGTACAGTGTACTCAGACCAAGAATGCCACACACCGAATAATAATTATGCAGGTCTTCTTTGTACAAAATCGCTCTTCTTTCAGGCCACTTTAGCTCTCAAAGTATATGAATCACTAAACACGAATGTTGACGCTTGTTGAAAATTGAATTGGCATCCAGAGAATAGAGAATAGAGAGAATAGAACTGGCTGTGAGTCATCTCAGACTAACTTCAACTTCAAACATGTTTGCAAAGCAATGATTTTGTGTTCCATTTTTATTCTGTAAACAAGGGAGAATTCAAACTTCATCATTAGAGAAGAAATATCATTTTAAAATATTCAAAAAGTTGTTTACAGAGATATATAAACAATAGCTTCATTCACTCAGTTATTTTATATTATTCAAATTATGATGTATTCAAAGAGACCAAATGACTTACTTCATTCAGGCATTGTAATTATGCTTTTTGAGAGCATTATCATTCTAGTGATAAGGGTTCAAATTCCTGTTTGTCAATGGAAATCTACTGGGTTACCTTGGGCTAGTCAGCCTCAAAGGAAGGCAAAGGCAATTTTATTCTGAACACATCTTGTCACGGAAATTCTGCGATAGGTTCACCTTAGGGTTGCTATAAGTTCCAAAAGGTTTGAAGGCACACAACGACAAATAACAGTAATGCTTTTAAAATCATAAGAGAAGCCTCCCACAAGGATGATAAAAACATCAAATCATCCAGGCGTCCCCTGGGCAACGTCCTTGCAGACGGCCAATTCTCTCACATCAGGAGTCACTCCTGACACGACAAAAAAAAAACTTCATTATTTGTTGCTGTAGTTCTCACTTAAAACAAAATAACCCCAAATAATATTGTGGCATCAATGTCAACATTTTATTCCCACCTAAAGGATTTAGCTCTTTTTTTCCTCAACCCGAAGGCCTTGAGTCGCCTTTGGGCTGAGAAAGGAGGGATAGAAATACCATAAATAAATAAATTAAAAATTTAAAAATATTGTAGGGCAGGGGTGTCAAATTAATTTTCACTGAGGGCCACATCAGTCTTATGGTTGCCTTCAAAGGGGCACTTGTGACTACAAGACTATAAATGTAAGTATGTTTCCAGATTCGGCCTGCGGGCATTGCATTTGCCATGTGCATACTAGGGTATATTAAATTTAAATAAATACTCAAATAAATTATATTGTTTAATATTTGCAGTTCATGCTGAACTCCTTTACTCTTCTTCTTCTTCACTGGATGAAGAACCGCATTTCTGAGTACGAACCCACACAACCTCTTTGATCATCTGGAGAGGCCCTACTTGCGCTCCCACCTCCATCACATTGGTGGGGACAAGGGAGAGGGCCTTCTCGGTGGTGGCCCCTTGACTCTGGAATTCACTTCCCAAGGACATCAGGCATGCCCTAACTCTGGCAGTCTTCAGGAGGAGCCTAAAAACGTGGTTGTTCCAGTGTGCCTTCCCAGAATAAGGAAACTCTCAGCAATATGTCCTCTAAATGCACTTTACTACTGATTTAGGATTGCCTGCATGCCCCCATCCCTCTCTGAAAACTCTATCCCAGTTATATCTTACCTGTTCATGCCCAGCATTATTTTTAAAATTTTAATTATTACATTTGGCCCAGCCATAGGTTCTTAACGTTTGTTGAGTTTTATTTTAACTGTTTTGTATTGTTTGTTTGTTATTGCTTTTATTATGGATGTATTGTGGGCTCAGCCTAATGTAAGCCACACCAAGTCCCTTGGGGAGATGGTAGCGAGGTATAAATAAAGATGATGATGATGATGATGATGATTATTATTATTATTATGAAAGGGAGTTCCTAACATGGTTTGGTCAAACTGCCACTACAGCTTCCTTCATCTTCCCTTGTTCCTATCCACGTTCTCCTAATCCCTGAATGCGAGACAACCACAGTAAGAAATAAAGCATGGAATAATTTGCTACCTTTTCATGATAGTCAAAAGTAGCTGTTGGACATTACTAATTTATACTATCTAAAGATAGATGTAAAATTACCACTAGCACAAAAGTCACAACAACAAAGAAAAGAAAAAAAGGAAAACAAAACAACTCTGTAGCATAAACCAATGGGAACTCAACAAAATGGACAAATTCTCATAACTGCCTCTTAGCTTGTCCCTCACAAACCATCTTTTCATATTCTCAAAATGAGCCCTGGGCCCTGTCATGTTCTGATGATGTTTCATAAAATCTATGACACCAAAATATTAACTTTATATTCTCCCTCCCCAATTCATGGGTGTGCCTATCTATAGGCACAGTTGGGTTTCTATAGGCATCTGCACCGGTCTCTATCATATTTCCTCTTTTCAAAGCCTAAAATGGCCATTCTATATGTGTTTGTTTGCTATAGGATGTTCAACCTGTGCTACTAGCTCTTTCAGCCATTGCCTGTGATCTGGTAAACATGGATGATCTGGTAAACATGATCATGTAAACATGGATGGGAAAGCTACAGCCACATCATACTGAAATTCTGACTGTGTGTGTGTACAACCACTTGTGTGTTGTTGTTTTTCTGTAAGAGACATGCAGCAATAATTCTTGTGCACAATGGTGCTTGATCCATAAGTATCACTTAATTCCTATATAGAACACCAAAGAGTCATAGAACCTGTAGCAATTGTAAAATTGGCAACCATTGTGAAATTGGGTTTTCGTAGTTATTTTTAAATGTCTTTTCTTACTTTCACAACCAAGTGAGCATGAAGGGTTTTACCCTCAGCTCACTGAACCAGCCTCTCACACTCCCATTTTGCCTCCCACACTCCCATTTTTTTCTCCCTGCCCTTCTCTTTTTCTGGAAAATGTCCATTTCTTTGTACATAAACAGGACAGTCCAGCTCTGCCCGCCCCACGCTGCTTTCATAGAAAGGTTCATTCAAGGTGCTGTGGCAAAGCAGAACCTCAGTACATCTTCCTGCCAACTCGCCACAGAATCATACTCAATTGATGTAAAGGCTCCTATTGCTTCCATTAAAGGATCAACCTTTTTATTTCTTTGTAAGATTTTCATAGAAGCAAAAGTACAATGTACAGGAAATTTCAAGGAAAACCTAATTAAGAGACCTCTGACTGAGAATATTATATGGTGTTACTAACTCTCTGTACAGCTGGTATTGTGTGATCAGCTTTGTGTCGTAGAATTGTGCTCAAGGTATCAACAAGCACAACCAAGGAATGGTAATGATAAATAATGCAGACAATTAACCTTAGAAATTGCACACACTTTTCAGCACAGGGAGTCTTCTAAATACATTCACTAAGGAGAAGGGCGAATTGTTCCTAAGGATGTGGAATACAACTCTTCCCCATATTAATGCCCCAGTTAGACTTGATACAACTGCATAAATTATAGCCAATTAAGCTGACAAAGTGATCTCAAATGTCATGGCTCCAGCTCCGCAATCGGGCTAATTTCTTTCTGATACACTTTGTCTCCACTGCTCCCTTTTGTAATTTCCCCCCTCGTGTCATTTGATAGGAGGCTACCTGTGCTCCGAAGCAGTCTATATTGCTCTTTCCATTCATTGCTTTCAAACTCTTTTTGATTATTTCATTCTTTGAACCTGTTTTCACTTTAGTTTTCTTTTATCAAAGTGATTTTATTAAATTTCCCCTTATAAAATCTTTCATTTCCTACATGGAAGTACAGTAATCACAGAGATTCTCTATTAGGCTGCTTAGATTGCTACTTTGGTGTGTAGCCTAGACAGCAATATCTTCACTTCACTTTTGCGATCCCTCGTTGGATGAGTAGAATAGTCTTCCAGGGTCAGTATTCTTGTGGGTCTGTAGGTCACTGTGGAGCCCTATTCTTGACCTGCATCTTCTTCTGCAGTGAGGGCATTGGTTTCTAGGTGAAAGGTGGTCTCAGTCGGGGTTGGCTTGACGCGCCTTCCTCTTGGCACGTTTCTCTCTTTCACCCTCCATTCGTGCCTCTTCAAATTCTGCAGCTGGTCACAGCTGACTTCCAGCTGGAGCGCTCAAGGGCCAGGGCTTCCCAGTTCTCAGAGTCCATGCCAGAGTTTTTAAGGTTGGCTTTGAGCCCATCTTTAAATCTCTTTTCCTGTCCACCAACATTCCGTTTTCTGTTCTTGAGTTCGGAGTAGAACAACTGCTTTGGGAGACGGTGGTCGGGCATCTGTACAACGTGGCCAGTCCAGCGTAGTTGATGGCGGAAGACCATTGCTTCAATGCTGATGGTCTTTGCTTCTTCCAGCATGCTGACGTTTGTCCGCTTGTCTTCCCAAGAGATTTGCAGGATTTTCCGGAGGCAGCGCTGATGGAATCATTCCAGGAGTTGCATGTGACGTCTGTAGACAGTCCACGTTTCGCAGGCATATAGCAAGGTTGGGATGAACAAGCACCTTGGTATTCCTATGGATGTCCCAGTCCTCAAACACTCTCTGCTTCATTCGGAAAAATGCTGCACTCGCAGAGCTCAGGCTGTGTTGTATTTCGGTGTTGATGTTGACTTTGGTGGAGAGATGGTTGCCAAGGTAGCGGAAATGGTCAACATTTTCTAATGTTACATCATTAAGCTGTATCTCTGACATTGGAGAGGGGTTGGCTGGTGACTGCTGGAACAGCACTTTGGTTTTCTCAATGTTCAATGACAGGCCAAGCTTCTCGTATGCTTCTGCAAAGGTGTTTAGAGTGGCTTGTAGATCTTCTTCTGAATGCGCGCAGACGAGCACAATAATATCTATGCTCCAACTCATTTATCTAGAACTTTAGCTGGATGGTATCTTCATCTTCATTTCACACTCATTTTTTTTTTTATGGGGATTCGTATCAGTTTCTTTTCTTTTTTTTCTAATTTTTTATTGGTTTATCACAATTATTACATACTATTGCATTTTATACATCAACCTCTTTAACATGTTGTTTTGTTGTTTTACTTTGACATTTCCTCCCCTTTTCTCTCTTTTTTTTCCCCCCTTTTTTTCACCTCAGTGCTCCCCTCCACCCGTCTCAAGCCACATTTCTTACATTTCATCTGTCCAAAATTTCATTTCTTCTTGTGACGGTAATTTTCCTTCCTTATTTTTTAGTCCATTTACCACAAATTTTCCCCATATAGCATCAAAATCACTTTGTTTCCATATACCTTTTTTAACCTTTAATATACATGTCAGTTTATCATTTAATGCTATTTTCCATGCTTCCTTATACCACTCCTCTATTCGTATATTCATTTCTTTTTTCCAATTCCTTGCTATGAGCAGTCTTGCTATAGTTAGTAAGTTTGTTATCGCTTCTTTATCCTCCTTTTTCAGTTGCTTATTGGTATATAATGATAATAAGGCTATACTAGGACTTTTGTCTATTTTCATATTCATTATAATTTCTATTTCTCTAAATACCTTCTCCCAAAAATTATTTACATATTTACATTGCCACCACATATGTATATATGTTCCTGGTTCTTTACACCCTCTCCAACAATTTGTTGAATTGTTTTTATTCATATATGCTATTCTTACCGGTGTTAAGTACCACTTCCATATTAACTTGTAATAATTTTCTTTAACACGTATCGATAGGTTTTTTAAATGTCTTTGTCCCCATAACTGTTGCCACTCTATTTCACTTATTTTTATCCCTTCTCGTATGCTTCTGCAAAGGTGTTTAGAGTGGCTTGTAGATCTTCTTCTGAATGCGCGCAGACGAGCACAATAATATCTATGCTCCAACTCATTTATCTAGAACTTTAGCTGGATGGTATCTTCATCTTCATTTCACACTCATAATCTCAGATTTAGCCGGAATGATCGTGTATAACTAGGCTTATTTAACTATGTAGGAGAAGCACTCAGGAACTCTTTTTGTTAATTATGAAAATGCTTAATGGGGCAATGGCAAGAGTATTCTGACGTCCATCTAGTCCTGTGGTGGGTCAGGCCCTGTTACACATCAGTCAGGTGGTGCATTGGTCTCGGTGCATAATAGTCATTTTATTGGTTCCCCTATATGATGTATTTGCAGTCTCTTGCTATATATCGACATTTCAGAACTGCTCAATCCTATTTCCTCCAGTGAATTCCATCCATTGTATAGTGTTTAACTACTTACTCATTAAAGTGTTAATGTTCTTATAGAACAATCCCAAGTATGTTTAGGGTCATTTATAGGAATTTATTATATAAATTGTCTATATGATAGCATTGTTAACTGGGACTGGCTACAGAGAGAAGAAAATTCCCATGTTGCAACAGCTGTACTGTGCATTTCTGGGCACAATATAAAGCCCTATGTGGGTTGGGTCCAGGCTAATTGAAGGATTGTTCCTCGGTTTTATGAGCCCATTAGAGCTTTAACATGACCTGGAGATGCTCTTCTCTTTGTCCTATCACCTTCTCAAGCTCATTTGATGGGAACTAGGCCTTCTTGTGGGCTGCTCCCAGACTCTGGATCTCCTCCAGGGTGGCCCTATCCTTAACTCCCTTCATTTGGCAAGTTAAAACATTTATGTCACCTGGCTTTTAGAAACAGACTGGGAGGACTTTCAGTGATGTGCAGTGATAATTTATTTATAGCTTGCATTTAATTATTTTAATCAATGTTAATGTTTTTAACTTTATAAATGGTTTAATTTTTAATTACTTTTATATTTATGCTTTTATTGACATTTTTGTAATCTCCTATTTTTTTCTTTATTACCATTATAGACCAGAATATATGTTTTTGTATATTTTTTAAATCTGTATTCTTTTTCAATATGTTGTTTAGTTGCCATGAGTCTCATTATTGGAATATGTGTGTAGCAATGATGATGATGGTGATGATACTCTTGTGGAAGCACAGTCTTCCTCAGAAGAGCTAAACTGATGGAAGCCCTGTTCCTTATGAAACACACTAACCAAGAAAGTAAATATCAGAGTTGAATGCATTTGTGCTTCTGGTTAGTCAGGTAGAGGGAATCATCTTTCTCTTTCTCCTCTTCCTCTTCTTCCTTTTTCCTTGAAAATATTTTCTATTCCTCTTATGGGAAGATGGGAGGGGAAGCTTTCATCTTTTAGTTGAAATATTTAATTTTAATTCATACTATTTGCCTAGAAAGAAACTTTGTTCCAAATTGCTATTATATCTTTTTAAAAAAGGTGTTCACAGAGCATGAGTAATAGCACTGGCACTTAGGGGGGGGGGGGGCCTATTCCAAATTCACAGGCAAGCATTCCAGGGAGAAGGTGTATTGTCTACATCTGTTCTTTGTTGTGTCTAGAAAGTGACTCCCAAAGAGCTAAATGTGTGTGTGTTTGTGCTTTTACTGTACAATCAGAAAAGACATCTTCAAGAGCAAAAGAGCTCCTGCTTGATTTGAAAAAGGAATATATAGTTCATGACATTGTTTTAAACCTAGGGACCCTTATGAATGTTCAGCTCCCATTACATAGAGTAGTGTAGAAAAACAATGCCTTGTATACAAAATGGCAAAATCAAAGTTTGCTTTTTTGGATTTTGTTAAAATATTTTCAAGCTGTGGATGGTTGAATCCATGGATATGGAAGGCCCTTTGTATATTCAATATAAGCTATTGGATAAAGTACACTGTAATAAATGTTTTGCTTCTGACAACCAAAATCAGAAAGCAGCTCATGGAAGGGGCCTTTCTGGTACCCTGCTGTCCCTGCCACACCTCTGGAAAGTCTCTGTAAACCAGTGGTTCTCAACCTGGGGTCCCCAGATGTTTTTGGTCTTCAACTCCCAGAAATCCTAACAGCTTATAAACTGGCTGGGATTTCTGGGAGTTGTAGGCCAAAACCAACTGGGGACCTTAGGTTGAGAACCACTGCTCTAAACAATGTGGCAGGGACTCCAGTAGGAAGAGGAAATGGTCACGAAATCATCACCTGTATCATTGAGCTTCTGAAAATGTGGTGTGTAGGACAAAGGAGAGAGGACTGGACAGGACAGAAAATTCTGCCATTGCAAGCTGACTTCGACTCATTTTAGAATATCTTCAAAGCTAATAAGTATAAATACACAATATTATCTACCTTTTAAAAGGCAAAAGCAAGAAATCTAGAAATCTAACATTTTAAAAGATGCATACTGTTCCATTATCTGGGTAGAGGCTAAAAGGGGTGCTAGAGAGACAAAGACAGTCCATTTTATGGGGGGAGAGGGGCTTGAATGAGGAAAACTATTTCCCCCTGTGTTCCTGTTATTCCCCCCAACCATGTTACAATCATGGAAGCAACTGACTCAGTACCCAAAGATGATGTGGAACAGATAAGGTGGCACATCTTGATGGATAAAACTCTTTTGCAAGAAAACTTTTGCATTGCAGTTTAGGATTCCTTATAAGTGGCCTCCATAGATCACATCATCTCTGTTTGAATTATTCAGAACTTTTCAGGCCAGTAAGTTCTCTCAATATTGAACTGATATACAAAAAGGATGTATTACTTGACACTCGTACATTAATGAAAAAAGTAAGATGCCATGGGCTCAGCTGGACAGTGTTTCAGATTGCAGCATTGATCCATGACAGTCAAACCTGCTGTCCAAATGGATGCATTTTGCAAAAGTGCTGCCAAATGTAAAACGAACATTTCTGAGTACATCACTTAGTTGGCCTGATAAAGCTGGGGGGGCAGGAGGTATTGTGAATTTAAGATGTTGAATGATTTAAGGAACAAAAAAAAGTCTTATTTACATAATAAAGCAAGCCAGTGGCCCAGAACTATATTCTTGAGAAGCATTTCGTCTGCCCTATGCACATCTAACTAAGAATGTCAGGCTGGAGACTGTGGCATCCTTTTCACCTGTAGGATTGTGCAATTCCTTTTCTCGTTCTGTATCCTCATCTTTGTATCCCCCAGAAGTCCTTCTGCTTGTCTAAATTAAATGTTTGCAACCCAGTCTATCAAATCAGACATTTCTGTTTCTATAACGGCAAATAGGTATCCTCGCATTGTGTGAAAACACTAGTACCGGTAACATTTTATACCATTTCTGTTTGTTTAATGCAGTTCCATATTGTCCAGCATTTCACTGATGAAAACCAGAAACCTGTGTAGTCATGCAACATCGGAGTGTGGTTAAGATAAGATGAACACACAAACTAAAAGATAAATGCACAAGCTGGGACAGGCTGCAGCAGTTTGCTTTTGCTTCAATTTATTTATTATTTATTTAAAGCATTTATATTCCGCCCTTCTCACTCCACAGGGGACCCAGGACAGAGCACAATATATAAATGGCAAACATTCAATGCCAAAACATACGAGACTATACACATACAAAAAAATTAAAGTCACTTATCTTGATGTTACAATCCTCTGTTTAAAATTGTCTCAAACAACCATATTGAATCTGGTTGACATACTAAGAGTTCCTATCGCTGCCTCACTACACAATTCCAAAGGCTCGGTCCCACAGCCATGTTTTTATCATCCTTCTAAAGGACAAGAGGGAGGGGGCTGACCTAATCTCATTAGGAAGGAAGCCGAGGGGCGATCACTGAGAAGGCCCTCTCTCTCTCGTCCCTCCTAGTCATACCTGAGAAAGTGGTGGGACGAAGAGCAGGCCTCCCCAGAAGATCTTACTCTATGCGTTGGTTCGTAGAGAGAGATGCATTCGGGCAAGTAAATTGGGCTGGGCCGTTTAGGGCTTTATAGGCCAAAGCCAGCACTTTGAATTGTGCTCAGTAGCAAACTGGCAGCTAGTGGAGCTGGCGTAACATGGGAGTTGTATGCTCCCTGTACGCCGCTCCAGTTATTAACCTGGCTGCTTCTCACTGGACTATTTGAAGCTTCCAAGCAGTCTTCAAACACAACCCCACATAGGACGCATTGCAGTAATCTAACCTAGATGTGACAAGAACGTGGACCACCTGGGCCAACCTACTACTGAACCCTTTTTTCTCCCTCCTATTGAGTTAATGAAGTGCAAGAGCAATTGTTTCCAATCTGAAACAATGCAGATGACCTTAACACTGCAATTCATGCATGACCAAGATTTAATTTTAAATTCTCACTTTGTATTTGAACTAGTGCCTGGCATATATCTGGTATCCCTTGTTTTCCTTCTCCTGAAAAGTGGTGAAATGTTTCTCTGCATACACACACAGCTAAATTCATCTCCAGAAATAACATACCTGCAGCCATTCCTGTTTCCTCAAGGAGGCACTCAAGTTTTAGTTATTTAAAATGAAGCCTACAAATTTCATTGCAGTTTTAATATGTGCAGTAGCTGTGACTAGAACCTTTTATTTTATTGTTTTATTTTTTAATTCTAGTCTATTTTATTTTTGTAGCCTGTTCTTCTCCGCAAAAAGTGCAGTATGGCTAAAAACATCTATAAATACAACATCACGTACAAACACCTTTAAAACCATAATTTAAAATTCACATCAACATAATAGAACATATAGTAAAACTAACTTATTGTTCATTTAGATGTCATTTTGATTTTTACTTTGGTTCAAACTTTGTATTTTAATTACTTTTAAAAGTTCTTTTCAGCAGTGTTTGCTGCAATGCGTCTTCAGCGCTAGTTCTTTCTTGGAAATTCATTTGCACAAATTAATCTCATTTTCTCATTTAAGTATCAAAACAGAACAAGCTATTCAGCTCTTTTTTGAAATTTGGCCTTCTGGGTTTCCCTAACAACCAGAAATGTATCCTCCCCCCCCCCCCCCACACCATTTCAAAATAAACTAATAATGTAAATTCACAATATGTTCTTGCCACTTGTCCAACACTGTGAAGACAACACACTGCTTTGTTTGGATATTATTGGTTCTGGTAATGGTTTGGGATTTGGAGACAGATAAAAAAAACTACTTTCACAGCCCCACTGTGCTAACAATGCTGTGTAGGAGGAGGTATCTGGGTAGGTGTTCAAAATTACTGAGGATTAATGGCCAAGTGTTTATTTGAGGAACAATGTAAATATATTCACAGTAAATTGAAGCCTGCAACAAATGCTGTTAGAGCCAGTTGTTCTCTATACCATCTTCTCATCCATTTAATCTCCTCCACCCTTTCCTCTCTCTCTCAACTACCAATGAATTATGGTATCTTCACTATATCAACACTCATTTTATGCTCCTGTCAACTCCACCTCATCAACCAGAGTTTGGAAATGTAACTTTTTTTGGATTACAGCTCCCAAAATCTGCCCGACAGCATAGCAGATTGACCTAAATCATGCAGCTGTCTGAAAGTAAGTATTGGAGTATGTACCAAAATTCATAACTTAATTGAATGTTTATTGAATTCTCTTGACTGGCAAGGGGATAGTGCCATTCACTAATCTAGTTCAAGAGGGCCAGGTAAGCCCATGTGAGCTATGTAGTCACCTGGTCTTGAGTGTGTATACCTAAAGGCAGATGCTGTTCAACAGTCTCCCTTATGGAGTTAGCCAAGATGTGATGCTGGAGACTTCTCAACATGTTGGACATTCGGCCTTATCAGGAGGGCTGAGGACATAATGTCTCCCATAACAACCATAAATCTGTCCCAAATAACTTCGCTTATGTTACAGTGCACACACTGGACCTACAACCTCATCAGGTGGTCTGTTTTACCCGTCATACACTATTTCTTCTCTTTCACCACAGAGCCCTTCCCATGATGCACATGAACTTCTAGAGAGGCTCTGTGGTGAAAAAGGAGAGAAAGCAGCGCATGCCGACGCTGCAGCAACAAAGGAGGCTTCCCATGTTGTCTTAGGAGGAATGGAGGAAGTTGGGTGACGATGCTTTCCCCCATGGGATGGTGATCCAGGTAAGGTGGGTGATGCAGAGCATGGAGTGATGGGTTCTCCAGGTCCCCCTGCTGGGACCCCCATGGATTTGCCATGATGCATGGAGAATCCTTAGTCTACTGTGATAAGGTCCTTTGTCTTTTATGTTAGGTGGGAGACAATAACCTTTGCACAGAGGAACAGTCTGTAATTCCATTGGCTTGGACAGATCACAACCTGGTGGGTTTAGAATCACTAAGTTCTGTAGGACTGACAACCAATTAAGATGGTCTACCCCAGGAGGCTGATTGATCTGGATGTTTTTCATGGGAAGTTTTCTTAGGAGGCAATTATGTCAAAAGTTAGTTGACCTTTGCAATGGAGTAATGACCAGGTCAGTCGATAAAATTGAAAATTCTCTCCCATGGAGAGGAACCAAAATAGTTTCTTGATTTACTAAGGAAATGGTAGTTAAACTAGCAGAATAGAAACAAGCAAGTCTGATCAAATATGGGTGGAGCTCATAAAAAGTTAACTGTGCATTTTACCTTGAACTTATCAATCAGTCCCAAATGATAAGGCTCTTACATTTTGACCTCCAAGAGGAGAATACTCTGCAGACAAAATCTCTTGATTCCATTTAATGCTGGTTTTTGTTGTGGGTCCTGCTTCTCAGAACCCTTTCAATTTGTGGCTGAGGGGGAAAAGGAAGGGGAATGAGGTTGTTAGGAATGGTGGGAGTTGGAGTCCAAAACACCCAGAGGGGCAAAGTTTAAAATTTAAATTACAATATATTTCATTTTAAAATGATTAATGCATTACAGTTCTTGCACATTAGAATGATGATTCATTATACCTGTAGGCTAGGTCTGACCAGCTGATGATGAGTTTTGGTGGCAATAGCTTTTATCATATCCCTCTTCTATCAGTCATTTAACATTTGGGCTCATTTTGTATTATTTCTTGCCAGCTACAAAGCGCACTGTGTTATACATATTCCAGAGCTTGATGTGAGGCCCTTTCCTTCCATATTGTATGTGTCAAGGCAGAGCTGAAAGGTACTTTCTCTTGGCAGAATGCTTGTATGAGCTCCTGTGGTACAAGTAGTAGCCATGATTTGCTAAAAAATGAATGTTCAGGGAACTGGAACTTCAAGTTTAGACAGGAAGGCTGGGCGATAGCTGCATGATGCATGTGGGATGAATTATTTATCATAATGCACAGGTGTGTAGCGAATTTGTTACTCTGTGTGAAAATTTTAGTGTATAGATCTATGTTCGCAGGGGGCAGATAAGGAAGATTATAGACAGGAGAGGATAGCAACAGAGGGACCGGATTTATTTGCATATGGAGGCTGATTGGTCATATGCAGATTAGCATAGCCCCAGGATTTCAAAAGGTTGGGAGACAAAATGACAGTTGGGAAGAGCAGGGCCGAACATTCTAAAGGGGCGGAGTTAAGTTCAAAAAGGAGGGGAGTTAGAGAGAGAGTTTAAAAAAAAGAGAGTTAGTTGAGTAAGGATTGCAGTTTGTGAAGGACAGAGAGTTAGGGATTCCTGTTCATGAATGGTAGTTAATAAATCCTGTTAGAAAAGTAAGCTGCTAGTCAAATAGAGTACAGGTTTTGAGAACCTAAAGAAAAGCCAGTGGTGCTTGAATCGGAAAGTAATTTTAGTCCTGTATGTGTAAAGCAAATATCATCTTGATAAATGAGAAACATTGAAAGCCTATTTCAGGAGAGTGCAACAAGTATATATACGTGACTGGAACCCAAGTTTGCAACAAAAATAGTAATTGTAACCACAATCGTTTGGAGCTTGAAATTTTAAATAAACTTGTTACTTTGTTTCATACAAGAGAGACTCAAGCCTGTGTTTCCAAGCCAAGAGGCTTCTGCTTTATAACACTCATAGCAATTCAGATATTAAAGATTCGGCAGAGGACTGCACATAGGTGCATGCTTCTTTACACAAACTGGTGTCCTCCCTCCCTGGCCCTACAAGGTGTTTTCTACTGACAGTAGCAAAGGCATTCTGTATTGTGATAGTACATTGTGCATCATGCATTATGGTTGCATATTGTGCACTGAAAATTTTGCATTGCAGAAGAGCACCCAATCATTGACTTGTGTTGCACACTGCTGCTATTCTTCATGGGCACTGCATAGTGCTGGTGCACCATTATGCTGTGGGGATATGGGACTATAGCCGTAGTGTCAAATTTATGGTTGGTAACATGGGAATGAACTTTGTTGATCCCATATTGGTAGAAAATTGAGCTACGAAATCTATACATGCATAAATTCTTACAACTTCTGCACTGGCAGACTTAGGCTAGATATGGTGTTCTCAGACTTGCAAATGTACATATATCTCCTGAAAATTTTCCCTGACTGTTTTCTGCAACATTTTATATAAAGGGTGAGAATAAAGTTATGGGTTGAAATTGTAAAATACATGATAGCAGGTACTCATGAAACAGCAGCCTTAGGTTGGAAAGAGCAAAGGAAATTGAAACTTTAAAATGGTATGAATATTTATCAAATGATATGCTCCAAGATTACATCACTGAAAGGAGAATTAAATATATGAATGCACATCCTAAGGAGAAATGCCATTACCGCTCAAGCAGGGAGCTTTGAGATGGTTGAACAGAAGCTCTCCGAAGTTCTAGGTGCTCTAACTGCCTATTACAGGGAAAACCAACTGATCCCTAATCCATTTAAAACACAGACATGTGCCTTTCACCGTAAGAACAGACAAGCATCCCGAGAAATGAAGATCACCTGGGAAGGAATCCCACTGGAGCATTGCAGCACACCCAAATACCTCGGAGTCACTCTGGACCGTTCTCTGACCTACAAGAAGCACTGCCTGGACATCAAACAAAAAGTGGGTGCTTGAAACAATATCATATGAAAGCTGACTGGCACAACCTGGGGATCACAACCAGATACAGTGAAGACATCTGTCCTTGTGCTATGCTACTCTGCTGCTGAGCATGCATGCCCGGTGTGGAACACATCTCACCACGCTAAAACAGTGGATGTGGCTCTTAATGAGACATGCCGCATTATCACAGGGTGTCTGCACCCTACACCACTGGAGAAATTACACTGCTTAGCCGGTATTGCACCACCTGACATCCGCCGGGAAGTAGCAGCCAATAGTGAAAGGATCAAGGCAGAGACATCTCCAGCTCATCCCTTGTTTGGGTATCAGCCAGCACGTCAACGACTTAAATCAAGAAATCGTTTTCTTAGATCTACAGAGACACTCGCTGGAACACCTCAGCAAGTGAGAGTTCAAAAGTGGCAGGCTCAAACCCAGCACCTCAATCCGTGGGTGATACCAGATGAGAGACTCCCCCCTGGGCACACAGAAGACTGGGCGACTTGGAAGGCGCTGAACAGACTGCGCTCTGGCACCACGAGATGCAGAGCCAATCTTAAGAAATGGGGTTACAAAGTGGAATCCACGACATGCGAGTGCGGAGAAGAGCAAACCACTGACCACCTGCTGCAATGCAACCTGAGCCCTGCCACATGCACTATGGAGGGCCTTCTCGCGACAACACCAGAGGCACTCCAAGTGGCCAGATACTGGTCAAAGGACATTTAATCAGCTACCAAGTTTGCAAAATTTGTGTGTCTTTTTTCTTTTATCTGTTTGTTTTGTTCTGTTAGAAATGTAATACAATGTTCTGGTTGCGGATGACACGAAAAATAAATAAATAAGGAGAAAAGAGTCAAAATGGAATGGGCTTATAGCTTGAGTAAAAGGGAAAGGAAATACAAGGAATTTAATCAGACATTCTTCATGACCAAACAAAATAATACAAAGAGCAAAGGTACAACTGTTTCTGGAGGGAGGAAGAGGGAAGGGGGAAAATTATAAGTAGCAGATAAGTATTAAAATGTAAAGGATAGGACAACAGGAATCATTTTTTAATTTTTTTTATTTACTAGCCGTCCCCTGCCACGCGTTGCTGTTGCCCAGTCTATGTATATGTGTTTTGTGTGTGTGTGTGTGTGTGTGTGTATGTGTGTGTGTATTTGTGTATATGTGTATTTATGTAGTTTTGCGCATATGTTGTAATGTAATGTATTTTTATTTTATTTCTTGACTTTTAAAGTCTTTTCCACTGTGTTTTTCAGTGTTTTTATGTGTGATGGTCACTTGTTGGCCTGAAAGGTGTATTGTGTCCAAATTTGGTGCCAATTCATCCCATGGTTTTTGAGTTATGTTCATCCCACAAATGAACATTACGTTTTTGTTTTATTTACATCCCTCCATACAGAGACTCAAAGCAGCTCATAATGAACAGAGGCGGCCCTAGATAATTTTCAACAGTAAGAAAACAGTATTTTGGTGCCCCCCACAACCAATCATTGATATATATTTTCCGTTCATCGTGGGAGTTCTGTGTGCCATATTTGGTTCAATTCCATCATTGGTGGAGTTCAGAATGCTCTTTGATTGTAGGTGAACTATACATCCCAGTAACTACACTTGCCGCACTTGCTCCCTTGCCTGGCCCGCTTTGGGTCCGGAGGCATGCCTGAAGACCCCGGCGTGTACACCAAAAGTCACCTCTTCTCCTGACTTTCTCCTCAGCCATTGGGACCGAGAGAGAGGGAGAGAGAGAGGTGGAGATGCCCACCTTTCCTGAAGGTAGGCGCAAAAACAAAGGAGGGAGCGGAGGTGGGAGATACCTCCAGCCAGAGGGGCTCTCTCTCTCTCTCTCTCTCTCTTGGCGGTCCTCAAGTGGTGGTCGAGGGGCATTTACAGAGGCGCCTCTGCGCCCCTGGCAAAAAAAAGGTGTTCTGCGACCGCTTACTTCGTGTAATGGACGAACCGCCCCTGATAATGAAATACATTACAATACAACTTAAAATATACAACTATACAACAATAAAACAGTATTATCATTATATATTATTATATATTATCAGTAGTATTATCATTAATGTGTTAGTATTATTATATTACAATACATTATTATTATTATTATTATTATTATTATTATTATTGTATAATATATACCAGTATACTATACTACTAGTATTATATAATATATATTGTATTATATCATAAGTTGTAGTATATATAATATATATTATATTACAACATTATATTACAATCATCAGAATGTTACAAGAATATATGGGGATTTTTTGTATATAACCCAATAAAAACATAATTTAAAAACACTTTATATTTTATTTTTGCTTCCCCTGATTACGTAATACAAAAAAAGTCAGATTTTCTACAGCAGCAGAGAGCAAATCCTCTGCTCATCACTGGTCTACATACATCTGTTGCTTAGGAACAACAAGGACTGAAAAGAAAACCGAAGGATCCATAATTGCATGTGCTTTCTACAAGCTTACGAAATAGATGGAACAACCTGAAGCTACTTAGGTTGTGTGTCTGCTGTGCATCTTATGTAGCTTGGCTCATAGCGAGAATTAAAAGTGCGCATTAAAAACTAGGGATTGTTAACTAGCAATAAATGACTAAGACCAATGTTATTAATTCGACTTATACTAGTAACTTTAAAACATCTGCAGTATGACTCCCGTATCCATTAGAGAAGAGTTCCAAGACCTCCCGTGGATACCTAAAATCATGGATAATATCAAATCCTATATTTTGTTTATGCTTGGGCTGGAATCTTAACATAGAATTGCACTAGAAGACCTAAACATTTCTGAGGCAGGGCTATTTTTGGAAGTGTTGATAAGAGAAATCGCGGATATCAAAATTGGGAATATGGGGTTTGTGTTGTATTGCATTGGAATTGTCTGAACCTGCGTATTATTTTTAACTGCCATTCTTACTGTTGCATCCAATAATATCTTATGTCAATGAGACAATGGGCTCACTGAGTGTTTTTAGCTGAAAAATATAATTATCCTATCATGCAAACCATCTAATTAAACCAATGCTCCCTAACACTTCACTTTATCTTCTCTCACAAAGGAAAATATCTTTTGCTTACTAAATAACAAATGTGGTAGTATTGCATACATCCATGGAACCTGATGACTGAATTCCTCTTGGTTTTTCCAACTTAAAATAGAGCGATTGAATGTGAGCCAACACAGGTGAATGTAATTGATTGAATTAGTCTAGTAAGGATTAATAATAGGAATTTAGATATATTAAAAATGATGATAGGATGTGCACTGGATTGTTCTAAATAAGGACATGGCTGTCGCAATCCAGAAAAAAAAACATTTAGAGGAATAAGACTTATATTGTGGGGAGGCAGAGAAATTAATGTTTTTTGTGTCTTAATCATAATGCAAGAATTTCACGTCTATTTTACCTTCACTCTACAAACTTCTGTTTTTTTATTTCACTGAAAGTGCATCCACACTTTAGAGTCAATGCAGTTTGACAGCATTTTAACTGTCATGACTTAATGCTGTAGGCTCATGGGATTTATAGTTTCATAAGACACAAGCACTCTGGCAGAAAAGGCAAAAAATACAACTCCCACAATTCCATAGCATTGAGCCATGGCAGTCAAAATGGTATCAGACTGCATTAATTCAACAGTTTAGATCAGTAGTTCCCAATCTTTGGGCCTCCAGGTGCTTTGGACTTCAACTCCCACAAATCCTAACAGCTGCTAAGATGGATGGGATTTCTGGGAGTTGTAGGTCAAAACACTTGGAGGCCCAAAGGTTGGGAACCATTGGTTTAGATGCACTCTGAGTTAAGTAATGCACTGTGATGAACCGATATACTAAACACACATATTTGAAACTAGTGGTGTTATGTCTGGGTAGACACACATAATCACACTTTGTCCTTTCCTCGTAAAGTTTTAGTTGTCAAATGCGTTGTTTGAACCCTCATAATCGTATCTTATTAACTGAAAACAGTAAATTGGTTTGCAAACTAATGTGCTATTCTACAAATGGATTACTGCCTTTTCCTTCTTACTCAGAGTGACATACAAATGGGATTTAACAGTACAATTAAATAACTACTTATCACTTTTCTTACTCCAAACCATTTAAATGTGTGTGTGTTTTAAATGGGCCATCTACACTAGCTGGGACAGTGATGAGTAATGCATCTAAAAAAGGGATCAGCTGAAGAGTAAACATCACATGAGCTCTGGCTTAGATTCTTGTTGACTGGGAAACATTTCATGCATCTTTGGGCACAAGGCATATCATTGCTTTCTCTCCATTGGAAATGTTTGAAAAACCAAGCTCAGGTTTAATTCTAATAATGTATGCAAAGGCCATGTATAAGGTAGCAAGACAACATACTTGAAAATAATATGATAAAGATAGCTACTAAGGCATAAATATAACCCCCGCGTCTGTGTGAATCTTATGTCAGTCTTTAATTACATGGCACACATCGGCTAAAGTAACTCTGTCTAGACTTTGCTCTACTTTTCTAGTCTTGGTGGTATTATTATGCTCTCATTCTGAAATCCATATGGACAGATAAAGTTTCGGTCTAAATACAGAACTCCATATTCTTTGCGTGTTTTTAATTATTTATCATTTTAAACTATTTTTTTAAAAAATCATTTTTATTTTTACAAGCATATTTTAAAAGTAACTGAAGAATTTTTAGTAATAATTTTGTTTTAGTAGAATGTGACACCTCATATCTGTGGGGGTTTTGTTCCTGAGGTGACCATGGAAACAGGGAACTGGATAATAGGAATTTTATTTGTCCTACAAGGTGATTCTGTAGTATCGCCTCACCAAGGCATATCATAGAATCAATTGGAGGACCTGTAAAATCCTAGAAAGGACATATTTTGTCAGATGCAGGCAGATGAAATCATGGATACCAGTCCAAAGGAATATTGTGACATACTCCTTTGTGGAAGTGCTACTATAAAATGAACATCACTTGATATTTCAGAAGTGGTTTGCGAAAGCCTGACATGCAAGCCGTAATTCAACAGTGGAATGACCAGGACAATGATGTGTGTGTGTGTGTGTGTGTGTGTGTGTGTAGGCTATATGTAAATGTATACATATAGCACAAAAGAAGCTATAATCTGATAACCCTTCAGTTTAAAATCAATTGAAAATTAGTCTTGTCTGCAGCAAAATTCTTATTCACTAAAGCAATGGGCCGTGTGGGATTCTTTCTTTGGAACATATATACACACATTAGAATCACAGGGAATATAGACTGATAGCAGTCGATTATGAAAGAGTTAGGGAGTAGAAATGATTATAATACTGTGTTCAGTTACACACAAATTCTAAAAATGATGCACTTATTGGTTTATGCCACTGTTTTCCTTGATCATCTGCAGACATAGTATTCAAGATGAAAGTCATTCCATGACTGGAGTTCGATGGCAGAAATATGGAAAATATTTCCATGCTATATTTTTCCCATGGCTGGGACACAAAGAGGGTGTCTTTGACAGATCCCACCGTTTGGAAATAAAAATAGAAGGAGAGGAACTCCTTTGAATACAGAATTTCTCCTTCATCCGCAAGACTGGTATCTGTAGTTTCATTTTTCCAAAATATGTCAGCATTTTTTTCTGTTCCCCAATGCAACTCAATGGTAGTCTTTGGCCAAAAATCCTTCATTTTCCATAGGGTTCAATAGTATCCATTATTTCATATATCCATGCTATGCCTGAGAATGTATACACAGATGATACAAAGTTGTACTATATCAAGATCTTAAGCCAGTGGTTCTCAACCTTCCTAATGCCATGACCCCTTAATACACTTCCTCGTGTTATGGTGACCCCCCTCCCCCAATCATAAAATTATTTTTGTTGCTACTTCATAACTGTCATTTTGCTGCTGTTGTGAATTATAATGTAAATATCTGGTATGCAGGATGTATGTTCATTCACTGGACCAAATTTGGCACAAGTACCCAATATGTCCAAATTTGAATACTGGTGGGGTTGGTGGGGCGGGGGTTGATTTTATCCCGTGGGAGTTGTAGTTGCTGGGATTTATAGTTCACCTACAATCAAAGAGCATTCTGAAGTCCACTAATGATTGAATTGGTCCACACAGAACCCCCATAACCAACAGAAAATACTGTTTTCTGATGGACTTTGGTGACCCCTCTGACACCCCCTTGCGACCCCTCCAGGGGTCCCGACCCCCAGGTTGAGAAACACTGTCTTAAGCTATTTGGGGCTTTAAATATTATTGTGGGCACCTTTAATTAAAAATATATTGGCAGCCACTGTAATTACTATAAAGCTGGTATTATGTTTTCTATATGGCATTCTGGGCAGCAGTCTAATTGTTGTATTTTGCACTCATAACAGCATCTATGTCCATTTCAAGATTAGTCCCACATGGAGCTAATGAGTGTGTGGACTATTGTGGATAGGTTGTCCCTGTCATGAAAAAGGCATAGCTGGTGGTGGGCAAAAGTGTCCCTAGACCAGTGGTTCTCAACCTGTGTGTCCCCAGGTGTTTTGGCCTTCAACTCCCAGAAATCCTAACAGCTGGTAAACTGGCTGGGATTTCAAGGGAGTTGTAGGCCAAAACACCTGGGCACCCACAAGTTGAGAACTACTGCCCTAGACATTTCCAACAAATTTTAACTGGCCACAGGGCATCTGAACCTGTGCAGAATGCAAACCGCTCATAGTTTAGGAGTATTTGTTTAGACCGCCGCACAAGAGGGCCTCACTATAGCCCTCTACCAGGCTGCCGTGGCTCCAGTTGATTTATTGTTGTTTGCTGTTTGTTTGTTTTGGCAACAAATGTTTGCCACTTTGTTCCTTTTGTCTGCAAATTGCCCCGAGTCCCTTTGGGGAGATAGGGTGGTATTATTATTATTATTATTATTATTATTATTATAAATTACTTTAAGTTAGTAAATTTCTTCCAGTGGGGAGAGGAGAAAGTTTAGATCTGGTCTAACTGCATTCTTTCCTCATCTCACTCTTGCTTTGGATAAACTGTCAGCAGAGTAGCTCCGCTGACAAATCTCTCTGTTGGCAAGGCTCTGAGATGAGCCTGTAAAAGAGAGATCTGCTAGTAAATTGACATTTTTTCCTGGCAGAAGAGATATGTGCATAATCCTAATAACCTAAAATGCCCATATCTTTGATCCAGGATTGCACTGTAGATTGGGGTGCGGCATTTGCTCTTAAATTGTACTTTTTTTTTTTTACTGTCAAACCACATATTGTGTTAGCTTTATCCAAAAATTCTTAGATAAGAGACCATAGCACTAATAAACCAATACATGCATATAATACATCAAAAGTGTGATGGGAAAACGTATTCATGGGTATATCCTGCTGTATGTGTGCATATAGATGTATACTCCATTGGCTTCTTTTTTTTTTCATTGTTTTTAGAGCAGTTTGTCAGTTGTAGGGCACATTATGTTCTTAACGGTAAGAGTACAGTATTGAGCTAATATGCACTTAAAACTGAGGACAAGGTTTGTTCTTCTTGGCATCAGTGTCATTTCATCCACCCACAACTGCAGAACTCAGTATTCAGAAATGTTCACTGTTCAGGAGAGAAAACAGCTAAGGAACATTTCCAAATGAAACTACAGGGAGAATTTGTGTAGGCAGAGTGCAATTACTCAGACTGGAATGCAAGTACATTTGTGTACACCAGGATCTCTCAAGCAAACTTTAGACGTTTAATACTTTCTCTCTCCTTCCTTACAACTTTCAAATGTAAGGGAACAGTCATGTAGTGGTTAGAGTATCACAGTAGGAGACCCAGCTCCATTCTGTTGTGGAATATGCTGGGTCTCCCTCAGCCATACCAATCTCCCACAGTTTTTAAGAGGACTGGAGGAATTCTGTACTGACAGAACAAATAACTAGTCAAGCTTCAAGAATATACTAAATTTTGCAAGGAAATAAATTTGCAAAATCCAAGAAACAGACTTGTATGGGAGTCATATTTAAGAACAGATATACTAAAGAAAACCATGAGCTACAGTTAAGACACCACCATCCTATGAATCAGTCTCTGTCCCTTTTTAAAAATATTCATAAATGGTATTATTGTCTAGTTAAACTACTGTACATAAAATGAATAATGGTGTATCAAAGCTATGCCTAAGGCGTGGTACAATAGGTAATTGGCAACATACCCACAAGAGTTAGTTTCTGAAAGAAAACATTAAAATGGATTAAACCAGTATGCTTTATTATTTTTATTTTTGTCGTGTCAGGAGCGACTTGAGAAACTGCAAGTCGCTTCTGATGTGAGAGAATTGGCCGTCTGCAAGGACGTTGCCCAGGGGACACCCGGATGAATTGATTTTTTTTTATCATCCTTGTGGGAGGCTTCTCTCATGTCCCTGCATGAGGAACTGGAGCTGATAGAGGGAGCTCATCCGCCTCTCCCTGGATTTGAACCTGCAACCTGTCGGTCTTCAGTCCTGCCGGCACAAGGGTTTAACCCACTGCGCCACCGGGGGCTCTGCTTTATTATTAAAAACCATATTTGAAAAGGAAAAAGGAAGACTGTGTATAACACTCTTGTTAAGCGCTACATTAGAAATAGTGAAATCATGGAAATTATTAAAAGGTAGGTAATGTGTGTCCTATAGCAATATCTGCAAAATTAACATATGTAGATTAGCAAAAGGAGAAATCAAACAAGATATGTTTGAAGCAATTTGGAAGCCTATTAATGTTTTTGTTACTTTTCCAAACCTGGGAATGAAATCTTCACTTGATCTTGCATCTTTCTGGAAGTATGTTGAATCTAATGAATCATATACAGTCCATTGCACAGTATAGAACATCAAATATTATTTATAACAATCATGGTTGATGGAAACATATATATGTAGGTGGATCAACGAACATACACTTCAACTGTCTTGGTTTGCAAAGACAGTCCCAATTAATCTGCAGTAGTCTCATTTTCACCAGCTTTAAAAATATCCCTCATTTCTCTTCCTTTCACTTACCTTTTTTTTTTCCTTGGCTTACTTCAAAATGAGTTCAAAATGCAAACAGAGGTTACACTCAAGTAGCTTAGAAGGGAGAGGAACAGACACAATCTTGGCCTTCCTAAGAGACTGACAAAAGCAAACTGCTGCAGCCTCTCACATTTTGTCTGCTTTTCTTCATTACTTTTGCTATCTTAATCACACTGTGATGTTGCTTGGCTGCTCATGTTTCAGTTTTAATATCTGAAGTGTTGACTGATATGCACAAACTGTGACCCAACACAATAATCAGCATAGTATTGTGATCTTCCTACCATTTGATAAGTCTTGATCTTTACTCTCTTCAGCCAACAACAATAGAGGCTGCTCATCCAGATATATGTGGGTTATATTTCATTCTGTGGACTGGAGTTTATGCAAGGCTTGTACAGAACAAAACATTTTCCCTTCCAGTTTTTGGCTCCAGTTCTTTGGAGTATCTGGAAAGATGTAGATTCAAAACCTAGCAAAGGAGATGCTAAAATTAAGAGAACTGGCTTAAATGTACAGAGTCAGGTTTTGCAAAGTGTAAGGGACAGTGGGGGTTTACTGAGTTTGCCTTTTACTGAAGCAAAAGATCATGATATTGTGAGCAATCCCAATATAGATTGGGGGGTTTTCCCATTTTTATTTTTAATATATACACATAAAATCACACTCTGATCCCAAATCAATTGTGCATACATATAAAAGCCAGGACTGATTTTCAGACAAGTCTCTGATATCAAGAAAGTTTTTGAAAAGCTTAATGCCTGAAGTCAAGAAGTAGGGGTAAAGCAGGAAAAGACATTTCAGTTCCTGGCACCAGTGTAGTCTTTGATGTACAAATCAACCCTTGCTGTTGACTAGGTAAATTTGGATGAACATGGGAATTCTGTTCCTTTCCTTGTCTAGCCATATCTTCACAATATCACTACAGATGATCTAAAGCAGTGGTTCTCAACCTGTGGTCCGTGGACCACCAGTGGTCCCCAAGAATGAAAATAAGGTCCGCAGCCTCACCATTACTACACTGTTTGCCTTGAAACCACGCGGTAACAAGAGTGACTGTTCTCACAAAACCCTCTTATAGTGCCAAGGCAACTGGAATGTTGGAAGGGGAGAGGCTGACTACCCACGAAAGATTAATACTACCACATCAGCTCTAGATTATTAAATATGGTTTTCTATGGGTGAGCAGATGGTGACTACTGGATGGCATATGTTCTGTATCAGAAACTAGAGCTGATATGGTCTATCCAATGCAATTTTCTGAATCAGCATCCCAAATAACCAAACCAAATCTAAAGTTGACCCAAAACTGGTTCATAAACCTTTTGGTAATAATGGTGGAGAGTGGCTCCTGTTCAAATGGTCCCTGGTCAAAAAAGGTTGGGAACCACTGATCTAAAAAAAGTATGTCCCTGGCATATTGACCCAGTAGGGGCATTGATCTACATGATTCATTGGCTCCAACACAGAGACAAAGATACACAACCAAACCACCCATGTACCTAATAAGACCTGGAGAAAGCATCCCATTTTCATAGATGGCAGATTCTGAGTTCAGCTTTTCACAGCCAGCAGAATCTTTTTAGTAACAGATGAATAGTGGTGACAATGTTACATTGGAATGGGCATATGCATGATTAGCGTGACTCGTGGTGTTTGTCTCTCTGTATAAGAGTATATTTTGGAATGCACATGCATTTTCTCCGAATGCACACATGAAATTCATTTTGATTTTATTTTGCAGACCTGTCGAGATGTGAATAGAGCACCTAAATGGACTGTAATCAAGAAAGGCCCCTGAAATACTGTATATATTTATATGACAATCATGTACCTCCAAAGTACAAAACCCTTCATAGAGATATCTTTGCACATTTACTTCAACTTTCCTGTTACCTGTTTTGCTGAATGTAAAATGTGTGGATGATACTACCGCTCAAAAGTTTATTTGTACATATCCAGGAAGTGAATTTCATCATAATAAAAAATAAATGCTGCATCATTTTAAGCAAAGAAATGAAATAAATCTTTTTCATGAAAAAATGTTTACTTTTCTCTTTGTTATGTTGTATTCAAAGCATTCACCAACAATTACCATATGTGTAGTTGTTGTGTGTATATGTTGTATGCATACAGTTAACAGTCATGTATGATGGACATGTTTCCATCACACTTTAAATTCTAAAATCCCATTGACTATCATGGGAAATCTCTATTTAAATGCCCTTATCTTAGTTTGGATTGCGCCCATGGAACTTTATTCATTAAGTGCTAAAGAATGTATGTATATGGAGTGCTGTGAAATAAAGTCAAATTTTTACTGCTATTTTTATAAAAAATCCAAATTTGTCCAAATTATCAAATCTACTATGATGAAATTAATGGTGGACATTCTGACCATATAAAACTTCTATAACCTTCAAGAGGAGACCCACAAAGGTAAGTAGGCTGGAATGATGGAAATTGCCCGGAGTCCCTTTGGGGAGTTTTATCGTTATTAGGCTCTATTGCAGTGGTTCTCAACCTATGGGTCCCCAGATGTTTTGGCTTTCAACTCCCAGAAATCCTAAGAGCTGGTAAACTGGCTGGAATTTCTGGGAGTTGTAAGTCAAAACACCTGGGGACCCACAGGTTGAGAACCACTGCTCTATTGTGTATTATTTCTGGTATCAAGAGCCACATATTCCATTGGATCCATATTCAAATATGTATCTGAATGCTAAATGCCTATCTGCATTGCTATTACTCTGAAGTATCTACATGTTCAGATGTACCTCCTCATCAACATTCCAGTGCAAATAATCACGTGAAGAGTGCATTTTTAATATACATTTGGATGTATTTTCACTCTCAAATAAGAGAAAAGCCAACTTGGTTTTGCTGCCTGGGGTAAATGTCACAATAAGTATGCCAGTGACAAGTATGGGAGAAGCCATGATTTAATAATAGAACCACTTGCTTAATTAAAAGGATGTTTAATATAGTATAGCTGGAAAAGTCCATTTTCACAGATCCTTGGAAAATCGCCATCTTGGTTTTGCTGCCTGGGACAAATGACATGTCCACCACCCGTTCATGTACAAAAGCAAACTGGACTTGAAAATGAATGTTTTCAATGAGGCATCAGACAACATCATTGACCACAGCTGAAAGGTTCAAGGCAAGCTGCATGACACACAGCTGTCTCTTCCATTATAGCCAGCAATTACCACTTGATGCGACCTTCTCATTCTGTATATCAGTAAGCCAATTCTGCAACAAAAATGATAACACTGGACTTGATGCACCAATGGTCCGATTTTGTATAAGACAGCTCCATCTGTCCATAAGCAAATCCTTTCCAAGGGTAACTGTTTCCTTGGAGAACATCTTAAAAAGGGAGAAATCCTGCGAAATAAGAAAACAATGGAACTACTGTAGATATGAGACTGTTCTTTGTCGATTAAAATGTCAACATGTCAATTGCACTTGAGAATTCAGAAACTGGGGGCTCAGAATCTGTGGGCAGAGGCTTTTATTGCAGTCTGGGTACAGACAATATTTGATAGTTTATTAAGAGTCAGAATGTGTTCTACAAACTGGAGGACAAAAAAAAGATGGAATCCTGTTGTATGACACAAATGCATAAGCACCATAATTATAGTGCTGCATAATGACTTCCATCCCAATCCCATCCCGTTAATCCCATCCCTGTTTACGAGGAATACATTCTCTTGTTGATAAGACTGAAATTTGGGGCAGTATTGGCCGCAGTGTTTTGTGCCTTAATTTTCTCCAGATTAGAATGCTGTAATGAATTACTCAGGGCTGCACTTGAGACTTAGTGCAAAACGTAGTAGCCAGGCATTCATCCAATGTACCTTTCAGACATCACATATCCCAGGTCTTCTAGCAACATGTATTGAATTTCAAGGTGTGCTAGCTTTGTCCTGTGGAGCTCTACTGACTTTATGGTGACTATCAAGATTGTATTGTTGCATATGGCTTTTGGACTTTAACTGTTTTAATTGTGCAGATATTCTTAAAACTTTTAAAAAGTAATTTTGATATTGTACATTGCTATGGGAACTCTGGTAGGCTGAATGGTTCTTTGAAAAATAAGTTCATTTTTCTTTCAATAATGGTCAAGATATAAATGTGAAAGGTATTCTCCCTTTTTTTTTGACCTCAGAATTTTTCATATATTAGCAGGACAAAAATCCAATTCTTTACTGAAGAGCCTGTTGAAAGTAACCAAATCTGTATGGAAGATGCTTTTGCAGAACTGGGCAAAGAAATATGGTGATTTCACATATGTGCCAGGCCACATTCCTATCTACTAACAAAGGTCCAGTGCACCCATTGAGCACCATGTTTTTGAATACAGAAACTAAGATTCCCATACATGCTTTCCTGCTTCCTGACTGTAAAATGGTATTTAAAATATAGTATTTATGTTATACTATATTTATTTATTTATTTATTTATACTATATTTTAAAATATAGTAACTTACAATTTACTGACCATTTGTGATACTCAGTATTAATTTTCTTTAGTGGAAGCTTCACTTCACTCTAATGGGAGGACTCGTTCTTGTTTTTCAACAAGCAGACTTTTTCACCATGAAAATAAGTGTAGATTTAATAATTCAACATTTCTAACATGCTGTGCTGCGATTGCTGATGTGCTTGTATAACATCCTGCTATGGCTATACTTTAATACTATTTTAAAGTTCATTCTTTCCCCCTATTATCACAATAAACACTATGGCTGGAATCCTCTTGGTGTCATCTGATTTGTACTTCTTCAGTTGTAGAACCATGGTAGCACAAGTAGATTTCTGCTGACAAAATTATTGTGCAAGCAGTAATGTTGCAAAACTGTATTCTCCAGTGCAAATACAAAATGTGTTCTATATTACCTCTGCGTATTCTCTTTCTATTTCCAGATGCATTTCTCGCTTTCCAAAACTGCTGTAGCTTAATATGGTATCAAACATTTATAATATGCTCTTGAATTATGAGCATGCAAACGTAACACCAGACCAGATAGCACACCAGCTAACTGAGAATGGAAAAACCAACTGCAGCAGAGTAAAGGTGAAAATCAACAGGGTGCCAGGGTTTGAAACTCACCAGTTGTCATCTCCCCTAAACCGGAAAGAGAGAGGCTATTAAGTGATATAAAACTGGTAAAGCATCTGGCCTAGATTACTTAATGATGGAACAAATCAAACACTTGGGCTCCAAAGTTGAAAACTGGCTTTTGAAATTTTACAATCAATGCTTGGCACATGAACAGATTCCCGACTATGGAGGAAAACCAAGATCATTGTCATTTTAAAATCTGGTAAAGATGCCTCCAATGCCAGACACTACCAATCAATCTTGCTCCTATGTCAACTATATAAAGTATATGAGAGGATGCTATTAAATGATTAGGAGCTGTTATTGAACCCCAGCTTATTGCACAACAAGCAGATTTCAGACCACGGAAAAACTTTACAGCCCAAATTCTTAACCTGCCTGAGTTCATTGAGGAAGGGTATGAGAAAGGTTGCACTACCAGAATAGGTTTTGTTGACGTTACGGCAGCCTATGACACAGTGCAACATAGGAAAATGCTGAAGAAAGTCAAAACTGAACACTCTGAAGACTGCCCGGAATCTGCAATTAGTCCAGCGCTCAGCAGCCAGGCTACTGACGGGAGCTGGGTACAGGGAGCACACAACTCCCTTGCTGCACCAGCTCCACTGGATGCCAATTAGCTTCCGAGCAAAATTCAAAGTGCTGATTTTAACCTATAAATCCCTATACGGTTCCAGCCCAGTTTATCTAGTAAGAAGTAAAAAAGATATCCTAAATAAAACCCTAATATATATATATATATACTACAAGAATACATCCACACACAAAAAATAGAAAAAAAGAAAAGAAAAAAGTGACTGTTATTCCATCTTCTTGAATAAAATATTCTTATTATTCAAAAATATAATTTTTTAATTAAAGATAATAAAATTGTCTCTCTTGTTTTTTATATTCGCAAATTGTCCAGATAGTCATGAAGATTGTCCCAATTCGTTCTTTTTATTATTATGCCTGTATTTTTCTTCAACAAAAAAGTCAGTTCGTCCATGTCCTTTATTTCTCTGATTTTTTCCCCACCCAATCCTGTATGGGTGGTACTGAGTCTTGCTTCCACTATCTAGCAAAAACAATTCTAGGGACGGTCATTGTATATGTAAAAAGTTTGTCCTCTTGTTCCGTCAATTGTAAATCCAAATCTGTAAAGCCTAACAAGTAATACTCTGGTTTTCTTGTAAAAGTTCTTTTTAAGATCTTTTGCGTCTCTTCATGAATTACCCTCCAAAACTTTACTGCTTCTTTACAAGTCCACCACATATGGTAGAAGGAACTCACTTGTTCTGAACATTTCCAACATTTATCAGAAACTGTTTTATGGCCACCCCCTTTCAAGCAGCATGAAATACCATGCCTGAAAGGCAAGTGCGCCCATAGGCGAGCAAGCATGCGAGTGAATATTTATTTACTTCTATTTTCTCCTGTCCCCCCACCAACTTTATGATGAAATTACCCAATTTTCTAGCAGATCGTCAATAATCAACTGAAGATAAAAAAAAAAGAAGCATATAATTTAAAGTTGCAGGAGCCCTTAAAAAACAAATTGAAAATTCTGGACTGCAAAAGGCTAGTGTGGTAACATCCTAAAGAGAAATGAACAATCTCTTCTGTTCCTGAAAGCTAGTTTGCTAAGGGAGTTGTGATCATGGTTGATCTTCAACAAAGACCCATTCTTCATTCTTGAGTTGACTTTTTTAAGGATTTAGAAGAAATCAGAGGGAGAATATGCTTGTAGAAAACAGTATTTTCCCTTTGAATACATTTATAAGAATTACTCCAAAACCTCTCTTGGAGATATAGTGCTTTCCCTCATTCTATGGTGAGCTCACTCATTGCTAATTACATTTTAAGCACTCTGTGTGAGAAAGAGGAAGTTAAAGGAGAAAATGTATTTTTCAAGCATTATCAACTCTGCAGTTTTCAGCATCATCTTAGCTTTGATCCTTCTGTTGCATAGCCATTAATTCACTCATCCTTCCTTTAATGCTCAAGGTTATTTAGGATGAATGGAAGCATGCTGTTCTTTCACTCTCTCCCTCTAGATTTGACCTAGCAAATAATCTCTCCTGAGGTCACTTAACTTAACTCTTCTAAATGTCACACATCCATAGATGTACATGTCATTTTGGAGCTTCTGCAGGCTGCCCACGTGCCCAAATAAAAACTCAGTGACTCAGTCCCTACATTGAGAATACTATGATACCATTCTTTTCTAGGAATCTTTCCTGCAAGGAAGGTACTGTTTGACACAAACAGAGCAGCAGCACAGATGGAGCTTTCTTTTAAATGGAAATGGCATTTGGAACACTCCTTACTTAAGATTCTTACCTTGTTTTATTCCTTGCATGAAATAGTTTACTTGAGGAAATGAGGAGTTGGGTAGTTTGAAAGTCAAGAACCAGGGTATCAGTCAGAAGCTGATGAACTAAAATCAGCATGGTGACTTTCAGAAGATTTCTGGAGAGAGGAATAGAGCCAAGTCTCTGAGCTGACTTTGAAGTTTCTCACAGAGTTGGCCATAAATGTTTCCAGTGACCATAGAGCATTTGATAATGCTCTAGAGAGGCTGATTGTTCAGTGTAAGTAGCTTAGATCACATCAACAGAACTGCAAGTATGCTGGGCCTCACCCCAGAAACTCCAGTTCTGGTAGTATGTCTGAGGGAAACCCAACACATCAAAACAAAAGTACTATCAATGGTGATCTTCCAGATATTGGTTACAAAATCCATCATGATTGGCAGTCATATAAATTATTGAGGAGAATGGAATGGGATCTGAACCGCAATAACATCTGGATGAGCCACAGCTTACTCAATTCTCCTCAAGAGGTTCATCATAATAAAATAATAACTTCATTAACCTAACTGAGCACCATTTTTGGAGGAAGATGAACTATCCGACAGACAATAATAATACCCCCCCCCCAAAAAAAGCCTAATTCTTTGAGCCAAGATAAAGTAATAACATTAGTTTTTTCTCATGGGTTGGGAAAAAAGATAAAAATCTGGAGACAAACCAAACATGGAACTACGATTCCCGTCAGGTAATGATGGGTTTCTTATATACCTTTATATCATCACATGTGGTGAGAACAGGTCTTTAGAACACAAAATGAAGGTTATTACACAGACAATGCCCTTTTCATGCAAATTGTTGAGAAAGTCTAATACATGGAATGTATTACTTCACTGACAGAATAATAAGTTGGAAAGGAAGAGAGAAGTGGAGGTGTTTGCTGATGGATGAGATACTGATCCACAAAGGAAATTAAGCTCACTCATGGTCAAAACGTGTTTCCCATTATATTTTAGGCTTTAGACATATGAAGTCTGGTCAAGTTAGCTGACTAAGCATTAAGAAAATAATAATAATACAACAATACTCCAACTCAATAGGTCACTTGGGAAGCATGGGCATTCAAGTTTTCCAGTATAAATATTTTTCAAGTATGCTGTGGATACAGTTTCTTTAGAAATAGTTTGAGATAAATGGGTGAATGTTGTCCAGAGCATGTGAATAAAAAATTGGAAGCAAGAGTTAGAAAAATAATTTGGAAAATGAGGTTGGTATGTAAATGCTAAACTAACTCCATTCTTTATTTCAACCCAATGAATCCTTCTGGATTAGCATATGTCCTTTGGAGGATGACAGGGATGGGATCCTTTGAGTCCTCATTTGACAATCCTTCCATTTCAATTCATACATGCTATTTTCTTGCATATGCCCAATTCCTAGCGTCTAAACTGCCTGCAACATCTTACAAAGTTTTAGAATGCAAGAGCTGCTGGAATCCTTTGGTGACAGTTTTGCAAATACTGCTATTGGATGTAAGAAAGAAATAGAAGGAAAATAGATTTGGTGACCTTAAGCTACTTTCAGGTGTTAATGCCTTTTTTCTTTTCTGGAAGATGTGATTAGCCAACTCAAAAAGGCATTCCAGGGTTTCTTTATGGACTTGAGCTGTGTGGGAGGGTCCATTCTCCTATTGCTACCTCCAAGTTGTAATCTTTCTGAAAGTTTCCTTTCACGTGATTAGAAACTAAAAACTAGAAAGCAATTATAACAAAATCAAACTTACTAAAACTCTATTTAACTCAAATTATAGGGCTTACAGACCTAGGGTTGTATCTACTGATTTTAACACATGCATGTGTCCCACAAGGGATTTTTGTGAATCCTTGTCATCTCCAGAATCCTCAGACCAACCTTTTTATGACAGGAAACTAGATGAATTGCTGTTCTTGGGTGACCCCTAGTACATCAATTTGACTTTTCAATTGGCTGAAAAACATTCCTGTGTTGCTTAACTTCAAAAAGGAAAAAAAACCTATCCAATCTAAACATAGTAAATTAATTATTTTAATTGTTCGGTGATTTATAATAGGTTAGATATACCTTGCAGTACAAACTTTAAAAGGTGGGAGTTAATAAGAGGACCATTTTAAACAATTGTAGAATGAAAGAGCAGTAAAAAAACCCCACAATTTCAAACAGCAGGATAAGCATTCTCAAGGAGTGAAAAAGAATTCACAGTCAAGAGGTTGCAATACAGTGCATTTCTAATTGAAAGATGAACCAACCATCAAATATGTGGTTTAGGTATAAGCCTAATGTTCTTATTGGCAGAGCACACTCTGCCGGCTGATCTCGGAAACCTCCTAATGGACCACTGTTGGCAAAAAGCTCTGTTGGCTAAGATCTGCATGGTATAAGAACCAAAAAGGGAACAGATAAGGAGCTAAAATAAGCCAGATCTAAACCTCTTGTGGGGTATTAGCTGCAACATCTGCCCAAATTCGGGCAGGGCAGGAACAATCCTAAATAATTTCCAGTACCCCTTGGTTATGAGCTCAACACAGCTTCGGTTGTTCTACATTAGACTCAGCTAGATTTTGACCATCTTGGTCAGTTACACTAGTGCTCAAACTTGAATTCAGCAGAAGACTTTGGATCCTTATAAGATGAAAAGCTACTGTTATCAACTGACAACTGTAAAGACACTTGCAGTTAACTTTTCACTACTACTGGAATGTACAGATGGAAAAAGACACTCCTGTGTCAAGTATCCCAGTTCTAAGACATAAACGTCTTCAAGGTTACCACTGTATTTGAGATAGTATATTGGATTGCACTAAGGTGGTTAGGAAAGTTGGTTTATAACTGGTGGTGTGATCAGACACCACATTACATCTTGAACAGACCTCCCCCGAGAGCTGCCCTTTCATCCATCCAGGGTAGGTTTTCATCCTAGACATTTCCCTACCCTTGATAGCAGCTAATTAGATGAACGCATCCAAATAGATGTGAGGAACTCAAAACAGGTGCAATCTGTTTAGACTTCTTGAATTTCTAGCCATCAATCAGATCGAAAGCACTGTGACACTGTCTAATGTATTAAAAGTAGGATCCTGTGCATCTCTACCAAAGAGAAAAGTCCACAGAGTACAGTGAGGCTTACTTCTAGAAAAGCTTGTCTGTAATTCTGCATTCTAAGGATACAGGTTGAGTATCCCTTGTCTGGAATTTTTTACACACACACACCTATGCTATATTCCATAATTCAAAAAAAGAAAAATCTGAAATATGGAACAATTCTGATACCAAGCATTTTGGACAAGAGGTAATCAACCTATATTGTATCAATCCTAGGAAGGAAATAGGGATGAGGATGGGGGAAGGAAATGACTCATTTGTAACTTTCATCATTCTTAAATAGCAAAAGATAATTGCAAAAATAGAGGTTTTGAGTCATGATGATAGCTTGATTAGCATACTGGATGAAAGGCAGGTGTAAATTAAATCAATAATAAAAGACAGAATATCAGTTCACAAGTTGGAATCAGTCACACGAACACATTCCTTTTCTTATTTAGTGGTTTAGTGTAGATGATTATTTTCGTTTGCTAGCAGTTTAGCTAAGCACCCAATTGATGGCATGGACCAAGTCTGGAATGAAATGGGATCTTTGCCAGCATATTATGAGGGGAACACTGAGTCTCCTGTACAGGGCCTTGTGTCAGATAACTGCTTTATAGGGAGTTGTCAGATTATATAGCCTTGAGCAGAAACCTGTGTAGATACAAGGGAAATAAAAATGAACCAATCAATGCCGTGAAACTATTGTGAGTACGATTAAATTTGGCTTCAGCCCAGAGCCCTAGCAGTATCTCTTCTGGGAGATAATCCCTTGATAAATATACTTTATAAAAATGAGAACCATTTATTTCCCTTAAATGATAGTAACAAATTTTAATCAGATCAGCCATCAGAGCAATGGTGCCAGAGAAGATGGAGCTGGCAAATGGGGGAGGATGAAGGTAGGGGGAGAATGTGGAGGAATCACATTTTACAAGCTAAAATAATAGTTGCTAGAGCCTTTCTTAAACTGTGACTAACAGAGACAGTTTGCTGAAAATTCAACATGCAGCTCCCCCCGCCTCCTTGCATAATGGCTCCTGGGCACAATTTTCTCCTAGGAACTGGAATGCTTCAGTGGTTCCCACCTGCCAGCAGACCGTAAACTCGTCATAGACCTTTGCTTTTATGTAGCTCCCAAGAGCCATTAATGCAGGACTTTTGTGACACACCATGTAGTTGCTGCTGTTAGCTGTGGATTAAATGGGGTCAGCTAAGAGGAATCATGCAAAGAACTCACCTGAAATAAACCCGTCATCCCAGACACAAACATCAGACTTAATGCATATCGGACGTGCTTTAGGTAAGATTCAGGAGCTTGGTGTGCTGTCTCTGGAGAGGTCAGTTGGTTAAGCTATTATCTATGTTAGATTGATACAGATTGCACACAGGGTGGAAGTGTTTGTGTGCTTTACTTCTAAACATATTGTAAGTCGAATTGCCATTTATTTCAATGCCTAGGACTACAGCCTTAGAAGAGACTATAATTGCTGCATGTAATTCACTGATATGTAAGTGCTCAGTTAACATATCCCACCCATAAAAAATCCCATGTAGTGTCCAGAATAAATTGAGAGACAAGCCTGCTTTTCAAATTTTCAGAATTTCCCCTTGAGAATGGCACCAGTCATAAAATTTTCACTCTCTACAATATTCTGAAAATTAAACTCTCCTGCAACTTCATACTGCTAGTACCCTCTTCAATTCTCTTGCATTTTGAGTTGCTGTTATTGCTAATGAAACTGAAAAACAAAACATGTTTTTGATTTTTTTTTTAAAAAGAAACATCTGTTGCTGAGGAGGAGCTCATAATATAAATTGGGAGCCCTTTCCCCAGCACCAACTGCTGCTCTGGGACCAGAGGAAAGAGAGGGGGCCAGGAAGACAGTTCCACCTTGTCTCCTGTGCTACGTTAATAATATAATATATTGTATATACATATAATATTGATAATATTAGAATGTAATATAATAATAATAAATAATTCTATATTTTATATTACATGTAATATTACTACAATTATTACAGTATAATGGTATAGTACCATATAGTAATATATAATACTGTGCGTGAGTTTTTTTTAAAGTGTGGAGGTCAGTGCACAACTGATCAACACACAGTCTTCACAGAGTGAGGTTCCACTGGTGATGTAGTTTAACACAATGACCGTGGCTTCTCAGTCTGTTGCAGCTTTCTTCCGCCTTCACAGCCGTTGTAACATGTACCATGTTATCCTCCGCCTGCTCCGCCGTTGAGGTCTTTGGGTCTTCGGACTGTGCTTGGTCTGGAACCTCCCCCGCGGCCACTCCTGGGAGTGCACAACTCCAGTTGTTGTGCCTACAGGTTCATCGGAACACGCAAGCCCCTTCACCACGACAAGGTGACAGTCCATTGAGGGGTCTTCCAAAGAAAATAAAAAACAAGCAACCAAAGTCCCATGGCGATCAGCGAGTGGCGACGGGGGCAGGACTGTGAAATCTGGAAGCCTCTAGTCACAGACTGGCACATGGGCGGTGGGTACAGACTCAGTCGTTCTACCTCAAGGACCGAGGCAGTTGAGTAGTTCGGCAGCTGTATCCGCGACTGAGCAGCCCTATTGAGGACCCACTCTGCTCACCCCACATGGGGAGGGGGCTAGAAAAGGTGCCCTAAACATAGTCTGCCTCTCTCATCTCTGACTGGACTGCCGCGTCCAGTGGGGTCACCACCCTGCGGCCAAAAAAGAAATATGAACTTCGGTACATGGAATATACGGACACTGATGGGCAACAGTGACAGCGAACGTCCTGAACGCAGAACTGCCATCATTGCAAGGGAGCTGGGACGCTTTAACATCGACATAGCAGCCCTTCAAGAGACCCGGAGAGCAGGAGAGGGACAGCTGAAGGAAGAAAAAGGAGGCTACACCTTCTTCTGGAAGGGACTGCCTGAAGAAGACCAAAGACTGCACGGAGTTGGCTTTGCCATCAGGAATGATCTGGTGAAACATCTGACCGAAGCACCCACTGGCATCAATGAATGACTCTCCACCCTCCGAATTGATCTTGCCAAAAACCAACAGGCAACCATCATAAGTGCCTATGCACCAACACTAGATGCTGATGAAGACATCAAGGAGAAATTCTACTGTCAGCTGGACACCGTCCTATCGGGGATACCTAAGGAGGACAAAATCATCCTCCTGGGGGACTTCAATGCAAGAGTCAGGCGAGACTTCGACCTGTGGCCAGGGACTATTGGAAAAGACGGGATTGGAAACAGCAACTCAAACGGCATCCTGCTTCTCACCAAATGTGTGGAACACAACCTTGTCATCACCAACACGCTCTTCCGCCAGAAAAACAAGTTCAAGACATCATGGAAGCACCCCCGGTCAAAGCATTGGCACCTTTTAGACTATGTAATCACACGTGCCAGAGACCGCCGTGAGGTGCTCCTCACAAGAGCCATGACAGGTGCTGACGACTGCTGGACTGACCACAGGCTAATCCGATCAACGATGGCTCTCAAGATTCCCCCCAAGCGCAGGCTCCAAGGAAGAAAGACAAAGCACAAAATGAACACCCAAGCCCTTCAGGAGCCCTCCAGACGAGCCCATCTCCAAACAGCACTCAAGAACCATCTACCCACAGAACACCCCGAAAATGTTGAGGAACATTGGAACAAACTGAAGACCTCCATCATCACAGCCTGCGAATAAACTATTGGATATCAAACCAAGAAACATCAAGATTGGTTTGACGAAAATGACATCGAGATCCAACAGCTAATTGACAAGAAAAGGAAAGCCTTCCAAACATGGCAGAGAGACATAAACTGTGCTGCTAAGAAAAAGATCTACGCCAGTGCAAAAGCTGAAGTCCAAAGAAGGACAAGAGAACTCAAGAACATCTGGTGGACAAAGAAGACTGAAGAAATCCAACACCTGGCAGATACCCATGATGCTCAGGGATTCTTCAAAGCCACAAAGGTCATCTATGGACCAAGAAACCATGGCATACATCCTCTACGCTCATCAGATTTACTGCATTTTTGTTGACCGCCGTTCTCAGCCCTAGGGCGACAGATGGAACCAAACTCCCGAAGGACCAAATTCAATTGCACTACGTTGGAAAAAACACTACCAAAGCCTCCTGAACCGCAGCTCCAATGTGGCCGAAGAGGTCCTCTCACAAATCCCGCAACAACAAACAAGGGATGAGCTTGCAGCACTGCCTAGTCTGGAAGAAGTCAGCAATGCCATCAGCCAACAAAAGAATAACAAAGCCAGTGGACCGGAAATCTTTAAAGAGGGAGGACCTGAACTGACACAACAACTCCACCAGCTCATAGAAAAAGTGTGGCTGACCGAGAAAATCCCAGCAGATTTCAAGGATGCCACCATCATCACCCTCTTCAAAAAAAGGGGGAAAGAACAGACTGCGGAAACTATCGAGGTATCTCCCTTCTAACCTCCGCTGGGAAAATCCTCGCAAGAATCCTTGCAAACCGCCTTCTGCCCCTCTCAGAAGACACCCTCCCAGAATCCCAGAACGGCTTCCGCCCCTCCAGAGGAACTGTGGACATGATCTTCACTGCACGACAGCTCCAAGAAAAATGCAGAGAACAAAATCAACCTCTGTACATGGCATTCATCGACCTTGCAAAGGCATTCGACACAGTGAATCGCAGCGCTCTCTGGACCATCCTCCAAAAAATTGGGTGCCCAAACAAATTTGTGAACATCCTGCGACTCCTCCATGATGACATGATGGCAACAGTCTTGGACAGCAGTGGCTCCCAAAGTGACCCATTTAAGGTGGAATCTGGTGTCAAACAGGGATGTGTCATTGCCCCAACTCTATTCTCCATCTTCATCGCTATGATACTTCACCTTGTTGATGGGAAGCTTCCCACCGGAGTGGAAATCATCTATCGGACAGATGGCAAGCTGTTTAACCTCAGTAGACTGAAAGCCAAAACCAAGGTTACAACAACATCTGTTATAGAACTCCAGTATGCTGATGACAATGTCGTCTGTGCGCATTCAGAAGAAGATCTACAAGCCACTCTAAACACCTTTGCAGAAGCATATGAGAAGCTCGGCTTGTCACTGAACATTGAAAAAACCAAGGTGCTTTTCCAGCAGGCAGCAGCCAACCCCTCTCCAATGCCAGTGATACAGCTTAATGGTGTAACATTAGAAAATGTTGATCATTTCCGCTACCTTGGCAGTCACCTCTCCATCAAAGTTAACATCGACACCAAAATACAACACCGCCTGAGCTCTGCAAGGGCAGCATTTTTCCGAATGAAGCAGAGAGTGTTTGAGGACCGGGACATCCGTAGGGATACCAAGGTGCTTGTTTATAAAGCTATTGTCCTCCCAACCCTGCTCTATGCCTGTGAGACGTGGACTGTCTACAGACATCACATGCAACTCCTGGAACGATTCCATCAGCGCTGCCTCCAGAAAATCCTGCAAATCTCTTGGGAAGACAAGCGAACAAACGTCAGCGTGCTGGAAGAAGCAAAGACCACCAGCATTGAAGCGATGGTCCTCCGCCACCAACTCCACTGGACCGGCCATGTTGTCCGGATGCCCGACCACCGTCTCCCAAAGCAGTTGCTCTACTCCGAACTCAAGAACGGAAAATGGAATGTTGGAGGACAGGAAAAGAGATTTAAAGATGGGCTCAAACCCAACCTTAAAAACTGTGGCATAGACACTGAGAACTGGGAAGCCCTGGGCCTTGACCGCTCCAGCTGGAGGTCAGCTGTGACCAGCAGTGCTGCAGAATTTGAGGAGGCACGAGTGGAGGGTGAAAAAGAGAAACGTGCCAAGAGGAAGGCGCGTCAAGCCAACCCTGGCCGAGACCGCCTTTCACCTGGAAACCAATGCCCTCACTGCGGAAGAAGATGCAGAGCAAGAATAGGGCTCCACAGCCACATACGGACCCACAAGAATATTGGAAGACAATCATCCTCAGAAAGCGAGGGATCGCCTAAGTAAGTAAAGTATATAATACTAATATTGTGCTATGCTAATAATATAATATATTGTATTTACATATTACTTGTAAGCCGCTCTGAGTCCCCTTCTGGGCAAGAAGGGTGGCATATAATGTTAATAAATAAATAACTGAATTCTTCCTATCCTCAGCATTGGGCATACTCTCTCCCTCCCTCATCTTTTAAAGAAGGGAGCACAGCTGTAATAAAAAGGACTTATTCTGAGGAAACTTCAGATAGCTTTGAGAATGCTTAAATCCTTTATCTACATGTGACTCCTGAATCATGTACACACAGCCAAACCCATTTCCCCAGCTCCCAAAGTAGAGTGAGTGATGTGTGCCCTTTCCTCACATAACTTATCTGTGGAATGGATTCCAATACTCTCAAAGCCCCATACAACTCCATGTAGTCCAACCCACTGCATCTATTTTGAGCAGAAACTTTTACATGGCTCATACATTTGAATGTCGGCAAGATAAGTGCTTTGACTGTGCAATTCTGCATGGTAGGGGAGAAGATTGGATGGCCCTTGTGGCCTCTGTCAACTCTGTGTTCTAAAAATAGTGTTGAAAGAGACCACAAGGGCCATCCAGTCCAATCCCCTGCCATGCAGAATTTCTAAAAACATGGTACTAAGGCTTGCCTTAATACCCCAAAGATGCCAGATCCCATCTGAGTTTGGAAGTGACCTGGGTTCTGCCCTGATTAGCATTTGGATGGGACACTGCCAACAAATGCCAGATGCTATAGGCAATATTTCCAATGAAGAAACTGATAAAGCTTCCTCTGAATAATTCCTTGCCTAAGAAAACCCTAGGAGATTCATAGGGCCACCGCAAATTGACTGGTAATTTGTAACCATATATTCACTGTCAATTTATCAATAATGTCAACATGCCACATTGCCTGTCATAACAATGGCACCCAAAGTAACTCACAGATATTCTAAGGTTTGTGAAGTGGGAAAACGTCCCTGAGAATATGTCCAAAATGGTACACAGAATGACATCCTGAGAGATGGTCATGAGAATGACAGTAGTATCTAATAGATAAACAGGGGAAAAAACAGGTTTACACTTAGCTGCCCCTCTAGCTTTCTATTATGAATGACAGCCAGTCTCCAGGTTCTCCAGCAGAAAGAATCTCTTTAGAGATTGCTACCTGATCCTTTTGCTTCAAGATGCCAGTAATCATCAGACCTTTGACCTTTGCATGCCATCTGTCTGCTCTGCCACTAAGCCACCGCCCCTCCCTACACTGAGTCTGAAAGCATTACAGCCAAGTTCCTCCTTGCATTATGTGATTTGATTTCCTTTCATGAGATGCACACTGAGCTTTGAGACTTGCAGGTCTGTGTGACCCCAGCCCATTAAAGGACAGTGTGTGAGATTATAAACAAGTTTTGTTTCAGTATACAAATGCTTATTTTGGCATGCAAATCACCAATTGATCCCACAAAAGACATGGAACCAGTCCTAAGAAACAATAAAACATGCAAGTAGATCATAAAAATGCAAACATGTCATACTGTGATTGAACTGGACAGTGAGGCAGGAAGAGGAGGAGGAGTAGCACACTTGAATTAGGCTTGTCAGATTGAAAACTAGAAAGGGCTCCTGTTTCTTTAATGGTCTCACAGAGAAGGGAATGTCAGCAGGTGAGCCTTGGTATTTAATTGAATGACAAGCAAAAGCTGCTGAAATTCCCTCTTTTGCACAAGCATTAAAGGTACTGGAGTCCTCTGCCATTTTCACTCTGTACTCTAGTTTGAAGACTTCTGCACCTCCATATTTTTTTTTAAAAAAAATAGTGATAGTTTTGTATTAATGGTGATAAATAAAGCTAGGTTACAATTTTGCTTAGAGAGCAAGGCTGAAAGATGTCTCAAAGCCAGTGTTGCACTCCAGATCAGGAAAAGCCCTCTGACTTTAAACACCATGCAGTTGAGTAGGAAAACAATCCCTTTATTGAAGATAATTAAAAAGCAGTAAAGTAAAAAGCACTTTAAAGAAATAGGTAAATCCAAATAGGCAGGAAGATAAGCCGGAACAAAGTAGTCCAGGGTAATAGTCCATCAAAGTCCATGAAAAGCAAAGACAAAAACTTCTCTAATAAAATTCAAGAAACCAAGAAACATGAATCCAAGGCAGGAATATAAAATCATAGAATTCAAGAATCAAAACCATGAAACAAAAGCACTTAAGCATGAATCTTTCCAAGCAAAGCTTCCAAGAAACCAGGACGAGAACTTGACTTGATTCCAAACGATGCTTCATCTGACTACATATCCTATACTTGGGACTTTTATCTCCTTGTTAAGGTATGTCCCAAGCAGTCAAAAATTGGTTTCACTTTAGCTTCAAGTCTCTTATCTTTCTCTCTCCAAGCCTGGTAGAATGCCAAAGCCACTGTTTGGCTCTTCAATTTTGACTAATCTCCTCCAATCTATTTATTTGTTCATTAATTTCTGCAGCTGGGCCAGGTGCTGAGCTGTTTTCAAGCTCCAAATCATGGGAATTCTCTGGTAGCAATTCAGGGAGCACACCATCATCCCCACACCCTTCAGGGACATTCTCATGAGAAACTACACTTTGGTCAGGGATCTCCTGGTCATTCTCTGCATCAGTATCATTGACCAGACCATTGCCATCTTGAAACTCATTGTCATCACTCCCCACATCTAAAGCATCCTGATTCTTAAACACAATCACAGGCTGAGCAGCCAGGTTAGATTTTTTAAAAGGAAAGCTAGCCTAAAATAGATCTTTTTCCTTCTTCTGGCACACCCATTTCTTAAGCTTACAGGTGAAACCAACAGTGTTTTTTCAAAGATGTGGCTCTCTATTAGCAGGACTTACACCCCAGCTTTGCTTTTCACCTTGAAATAGAGCAATTTAGAGCAGCCACAAATAGTGAGATTCGGGCTGCATGCAGATCTATGCGCTTGGCAAGTAAAAAAGGCTGAAATAAAGTCTACCATGTGAAGAGACGCCTGTGAGGTTTATTCAATCAGTTCGTTGAGATCTCAGCCCACAGTATCCTGCCAAAGTAAGCTGAGATACATTGTACAGTAAAACATGCATTTTATACATTTCAGATTCAAAGTTCTCATGGTCCCCAGCTGGACCCAGCTTTCCCATGATAGCCTGAGTTGGCATGACGTCAGCAGGGACTCTCTGTAGAGGCAGGAGTTCGGTGTGCTTCAACAAATGAGAGAACCTGCTTCCGATGCAGATTTCCCTCTGTCCAATGGTTGGAGAGGGGCTGGCAGGCCCCAGAACAATGTGTGAAGAAATTACTTGTAATGGGATTAAATATCCCTGGCATGAGAAGCACAATGTACCGAATAGGTCCCCAGAACCTTTATTGTCACTTAGATGGTAATCTTGATTGCATCTAGTACCCATGGCACTGGAGGCCATTTAACTTATGCAGAAAGCATTGTCCATCTTTGGAGGAATAAATGTTCAGTTGCTGAGAACAAAATAAAGGGGAAATGACTCTATTTTGGAGAGACGATGGCATGGTTTCCTGTGACAGCGAACTCCATATCCAATGATAATTTTCACATATTGTTCAAGCAGCAACACAAAGGGTGTTTTGTCCTCAGAGCTGCAATAGTCCTTTGTATCACCTGGGTCTATGGGTTATATTGACATAGCTGATTGAATCCAATCATAAACAAATGAAGCCTGGCAAGATGTTGAGTGATCTTTCCAGGACAGGAAAATGTAGGCGAAAGGTAACCGCAGGGCTAAGCTGGCAGCTTCTCCAATAATTTTATATAATACAAAGCATAAATAATTAAACATATAAACACCCATGCAGGAAGAAACATGAAATATTAGAAAAGAACAGATGAACATCCACACAGGGGTCCCAGGAAGGTGAGGAAATCTATATTAGATAGGCCGACCTCCCTTTGGAAGGAAAAAACACACAGAAAGGACCCGTGGGTGAAGAAGGGAGATCCACAGGGGGTCTGGGTTGACTCAGGTGATGGGATAGGGTATCTGACACAAGGGAGAAAATTATGGGGTTGGTTAGTTGATGGGAGAGAGAAAGTGTGGAAATGAATAGCAAAGGGAAGAGGAAGCAAAATGGGGCTTGGGATAATTATGAAAACTATCTGGTGGATAACAGTTTGTGTGTGTGTGTGTGTGTGTAGGATATGTTTTAGTAGGGACCAGCATCAGCATCAAGGGGACAGTAAAGGTGAGTCAAAGATTATACAGAGAGGCAAGAATAGGCAGAGAAGATACATTTTGGGATTTGAGTAATAAGGGCAGGATTATAAAATATATTGTTGATGTGGCTTTTCCCCTTTGGTAACTTTTAGCCTAGATATGGAAATGTTTCTCAGCCCAACTCTAGATAAAGGCATTGGAGTCTTTTTTGTTTGTGAGTCATTGACTGGGGCAGGAAACAATTAGCAGAGTCATTAGTTCTTGGCTCAGGCCAATCAAAGGTCAAATACCTTTTGTGAGATTGATTCCAGTATTTTACTTAGCCACGCCTGGTATAAATATATAATATATAAAACCTTGATTAAATGTACATGCTATCTAACACGGGAAGGGGTCCTTCTTGTGGTTGTTAGTTGTTTTGCAAACTGTTCAAGACTTAACCCTTATTATATCATTACAGCCTTGGTGATCTTCGCAAAACTATAAATTCCCTAACTATAAACTACCTTTTGAACAGGCGGGTCACCCTTGATAACAACCTTTTAAAGAGTTGTCTCGTCCCCCCCCCCCCCCCCCCCGGACAACCAAAGTGCCAGTAACATTAACTGTATTGGCAGCCTGACCATCATTTGAATCTTTCACAGGGACAAGGATGTAGTTGCCAATATTTCGCATGTGAAATATGTGAGTATGGTCAAAAAGTATGTGGCTGGCAACAAGAGGGCCAAGTGTATTAAGAGCCTACAAAACTATTAATTTAAGCAGAGAAACCCTAGAATATAGGTACTGAGAAAAGGAATTTTGAAAAAGAAAGAAAACCCACCAAATGTACCTACTGGGAACAGCAAGATTCGTCCACCTCCTCTCCTCTCTCAACTGCTGAACTGGCTGAGTTCAAACAGCATTTTCACTTCAAATTCAATTTGAAGCAAAATACAACTGAAGCACAATTAGGACAAAGGATAATGTGAGAGGAAAAGAGAAACCATGACATTTCAAAAGCAACAGGTAAAGGGGAACAGCAGAGGATTAACTGGACTGTCCTTGCCAAATTGAGGCAGTTTGAGAGTATGCCGTTGAAGGGTTTATAAAGAAGTGGCCCCAGAAGCAGCAACAATTATGATAACGTGTGATGTTTGTAGAACCTTCTACTTCCATAGGAATGAGAAAACAAACAGTGTTTCTTATAAAAGTGCCTTCAAATAATTTTTGGTTAAAAACCAGTGGCCATTCTTTCAGGATGCAGCTCCTTGCTCAGGGTTTCCAAAATATTACATTTCAGGATTGTCACTAAAGATCTCAGCCTGAATTCTCTCAGTAGTCCCAACAAGAGAAGAGCCACTCAATCATTGTTGAATGGTGAATCAACATTTTATTATTAGGGCTATTCTAGTGGAGCAGAGCACTGACCAATAGCTCTGGACACCAGGTTCAGTTCTTCAATCAGCTGTGGAAACTCAGTGGATGACCTTGGGTGAATCACACACTCTTGGTCCCAGAATACCTTGTGATAGGTTCTTACAAAATTGAGCGAGAATTGTCTGAAGAAAGATACATGGAAGAATTTCTTTTTTTGCATGGCACTAAATTCAAATGTGGAGTTTTTATGAACCCTTGAAAATGGCATAGCCCTGCAACAGCTGCATCATATCACTCTTCTAGCATTTGTTTCTTCTTTAGGAGACAGAATGCCGCAGCTATGTGTCTTGATTTCTTTCCCACTGTTCAGCCAATTCTAACACACCAAAGCAGCAAGAAAAACACCAGATCAGAAAAAGGGCATATACTTCTTATCATATGACAAACACTTTTACTAAAAAATAGAGATGCATACGCTTGAAACTTAGATCCTCCCAGGAAATGTGAACACAATGTATGATAAGTGGAGTTACTTTATAACTTACCTAGCTGAAGAAATGACATAATAAACTCTCACAGCCTTTTAATAACTGCTAAGGAAAAATGAAACTTACCAGTAGGGATGAACCAGAGATTCTCTTTCTAAATATCCTTTTTGTGCTTGAAAATAATGGTTCTCAAGTTTGTTTCAGCCTTCTTGTTTGTACATCTCCATTATGGTTTGAGAATTAAAGCTGTGAAATAGAATATCTTTCCAATAGATCACAAGGTACTTAACAAGGAAGTTAGCTTCTAAGATGTCTGACTGCTATTAGCCTTTCAGAGGAACTGGAAGTTCAAAGCCCCAGGTGATAATAACCAATAATCTTTGACCACTTGTATTTAATTTGGCAACATTTGTTTGGCCAGTTCAAATTCACACTCTCATGAACTCGCCAAAAAAGTTCAACCTTTCTGCTTATTATCTTGGAACTCAAGTTATGCCAAGATTCCACAATAAACAGATCTTGCTTTCTATGACATAACTGCAGTTCTATTTTTGCCACCCTACTGAAGAAATGTGTTGCCACATGATTTCCATATGGGTCATTCAATGTCAGATAGTTTTTGGCTGGCAGTCCTTGTAACATTACTGCTCTCCTCCATTGCTCTCTTGGTCTCCTGCCCATCTCAGTTCAACGTTTGGACAGCTATGACAAGAGAGCTAGTGTTTGCCTTCTATTCTGGTCTCTGTGCCTTATGGTGATATCATATGAACTAAAGAGGTCCAAAATGCATGTCAGATTAAACCACTGACTAATCCTCATATTTTGCTTGTTTGTCTGCTCCCAGGCTAAAAGGTCTACGTGTTCACAAAGTCCTCCCACTCTAATCTGGAGGTGCTGATTTTATTTTCAGCTGAGATTTCCTACGAGGAGTGATCTCCATACGTGGCTTCTTAGTCCTGGGGGAATAAGAGCTAAACTTATCTAAGAGTGAAATACAGAGCTTGGACAAAAGCTCCAGCAAAGTTCATCCCTCTTTCTGTCTTTCCTCATGCATGATTAGCCACAGAAGACTTATTTAATCTTCTTAAAGAGAAAGAAGAGCCATAAGAAATATCTGAGCTGGCAAAACATCACTTAATGTCATCTATCGCTCAACTCTGTCACCTGATGCTGTCCAAGCAAGTCATCCCATCTCCTGTGGACCATCTATCCTTAAGCAGGAAATGGAGGTGAGAGAAATGAATGCCTGAAGATTATGACTAGAATCGACTTTATGAATGAATGCATGAGACAATGTACTAAAAGGAGCCTTAATTGGAGAGGGATGTCAGATTATTAAGTGGGCTTTTTGTCACCAGCCCAGGAAATTGATGCTTGTTCTTCAAAAACTTCCTTGCACAGTTGACTTAAAGCACAGCTTCAGCTTCTTCCCTTCCCTTATTATTGGCTTAAAAAAAGAGACTCAGAGCATTTTGCTCTCTACAATGAATTATTTCCTGTCTTACTGCAAAGGACATTGTAGCGCTGTGCTCTCACAGTATCAAACCCTCCGAGCTGAAGGCTTGCTCTGCGACATTTTATTGAAGGTGAAAGAAAATGAATTCCCTGCTCACAAGTCTCTGCTGGCCTGTTCCAGTGATTACTTCAGGGCAATGTTCAAGAGCTATACCAAAGAATCCAAGGCTGCCATTATTCACCTGCAAGTCATCTCAGCAACTGGTTTGCAACATGTTTTGGATTTCATTTATACCTCTTGGTTGCCTTTGTCTTTTGCCAGTTTGGAAGATACTTTGGAAGCTGTTACTTACTTGCAAGTGACTGAAGCAATTGGCTTGTGCAGCCAATTCCTAGCTAATAATCTGACTCTGGAGAATTGCTGCTTTTCTGCCAATATTGCTGCAAAATTCTATCTTCCAGATGCTTTATCTGCAGCGGAAAAGTATCTAATTTTTAATCTCTGGAAACTTCTGGATTTGGATTTGGCAGGGTTGCTAGAACTGAACTTTCACTCTTTGAAGGGAATAGTCAAGTCTCCTGATGTGCCCATGGTGAAAGAGTCAATTTTGCTAGATTTATTACTAAAGTGGCTGAAGTATGACAAATTGAGGTTAACGCACACAACTAGCCTTTTGGAGCACATAAGATATGGTCTCATTCCAGTTGAAGATCTGAGAAAAACCTACACTCAGTCCGAAGTGCCTCTGACAGCTTCCATTAAATGCTTAATTATAAAAGCAATAAATTATCATTCACTCATTTTAAGACAACCTCTCCTGCAAGATAAATACAGCACCATGAGAAATCAGAAGACAAGGATTATCCTGCTTGGAGGTATGATTGAAGATGCAGGGCCCTTCAGGGATGTGGTAGCATTCGACGTTTACAACCACAAATGGCAAATTTTAACACAAGTGCCAGACAGGATACAAAATCATTGCGTGTGTACAGTTGGTAACTTCCTTTATGTACTAGGCGGTGAGACAGAAAATTCACAGAGTGATTGCCAAAGTCCCTCTTTGATTGTTACAAACAGGGTCCATCGATATGATCCTAGATTTAACAAATGGATACAAATTACTGGGATGCTGGAAAAGCGATGCCTATTTTCTTGTTGTGTGCTAGAAAACAGGATCCTTGCAATTGGTGGCAAAGGGGAGAATGGATCATTCCATTCTTCTGTTGAAGTCTACAACATTAGCCAAGACACCTGGACAAAAGTTCAAGATTTGCCAAGCAAAATCCATGGTCACGCTGGCACTGTTTGCAAGAACACTGCCTATATATCAGGTGGCAAATACATGGATCAAAGTAATACAAGTAAGGATTTGTACGCATTGAGTACGGTAGAAGGGCAATGGAAAAAGCAAGCTCCAATGAGCATTGCTCGATTTGGGCATCAGATGGCCACAATCCGAGAGTCCATTTTCACATTTTTAGGATTTTATGAGCCATTTTCTGAAATTGAAAAATATGATCCTGACCAGAATCAATGGACTCGCTTAAGGCCATTGGTTTATGATCGATTTAGTTATGGTTTAGCCGTAGTGGAGGAAACTGCCCTTCTCATTGGAGGGAAAAAATGGCAAGATTCCCGGGAGATCCCAACTCAGGATGTGGTGGGCTATGATATAGACAATGACTGCTGGGAAGAAATCTGCAAAGCCTCCTTGCCTTGGTATGGATTACAATGTGCTGTGCTACAACTTTCTGAACTGATAGAAACTCAGGACATTCAACAACAAAAGAGACCAAATGTTGGGGTTACACCTTACTGAAATATGATCCATACAGATAATCTAAAAGGGCTTAAAATTATTTTTAAAAGTCTAAAAAATTAAAAGGCAATAGTTCTTGCTTTTTAAGTGGTGCTGAAATTTCAAATTGGAGACGGTATTTTTTCAAAGTATTTTCAAATAGAAATCCTCAAAAGCCGTTTCCGCTGCTTCCAAGTTTTTATCAGTGAAATTTATGGAGCAGCTGAATCTTACAGCAAGAAGAATGATAGCAGTACTTTAAATTAAATTAAAAGGAAAATATTATCAAAAGGTTTAATGTTAATAGGAATGAATACTACTTGCACCCACACTCTCCCCAATTATAGCAATTCAGGAAAGGACACCCTATATACCGGATCATACTAGTGGGAAAATTCTGGCTTCTTAACATTCCCACAAGGCTACAGAATGTTAATAAAGACTGATGATTGCATGTATTATATACCATACTTGTTTATTTTGAGAGTTAGTGATAATGTATTAAAAGGCATTTTTGCTAGGTTAAATAATTATAAATGGTCTAATTTTATGTGACAATAACTAATAGACTTTACACATTATGATTTCAGCGTGGGAAGAGTGATATAAATTATATGTTATATGCATTTTAAATTCATTTTACAGGATCTCGCTTTTAGTCTGAAATGCCACGCAGTATAGATGTTTGGGAACAGCACATTTAGAGAAAATGAGTGCAATGAATACATCGGGACAATCTGTTTCAAGCTAGACAATCTTACAAGATGAGGTTGAATTTTTATCTTTGGCAGTTCAGAACACTGTCTTCACCAATGTGCAAGCAAGAGAACTGTCGCATAGCAACAGGTCGTCATGAAAACTGCCTGACAGCTGAGTCCCGAGAACATGCTGGCACGAACTCACTCTGCCCCAGTATTGCATAGCCAGATGGGTAGAGGAGTTTATGTTCATGCCGAAGCCTCTGCTGGTGTTCAGTGTTGCAACCTGTTTGATCTTTCAAGGGTCTTATGCACAGGGACTTATGTCCACTGTGGGTGCAGCTATACTTTAGAATTAATGCAGTTTGATACCATAGCCATGGCTCAATGCAATGGAATCATGAGAGTTGTAGTTTTACAAGGTTTTTAGCCTTCTCTGCCAAAGAGTGCTGGTGCCTCACCAAACTACAACTCCCAGATTCCACGGCATTGAGCCATGGCAGTTAAAGTGCTGTCAAACTGCATTGATTTCACAGTTTAGATGAACCCTGTCTTACATCATTCTTCTCATACAAGGGGACTGCTTCAGTATAAGACAAAAAAAGTTTACAAGAGGAGATTTTTTAAAAAGGAAATTACACTTGTTTCTAATCAAGGAGCTTCTAATATTGGGTTTTATCTGTTGCCAGTCTGCTCTTTCCTCACTCTATCTTGGTTTGTTGTTGATGATGTAAGATATTGTGGTTTATGGTATTTCATTTTATGGTATAAGCCAACGTAAAGGCTTTGTGGGACTATGTGATGTGGCAATTAACTGACAAAATAAAGCATACAATCAAACATGTCTTTATATTAGCCTATGTATGTACATTTGAAGCTGTGGTGGTCACGCCTTACCAGGACATGTACACAGTGTGGAAAGCCTTGTGTATTCACAGCTTCTCAACATGTGTACGATGAACCAAAATGAAATAGAAGCAATTCAAATGTTTTATAAACAATTTTCAGTTTTCTTTCACATGGAAAGTCTTTCTATATACAAGAAGCACCTGCAGCAGTGGGATTTTTGGAATGCCTTTTACCCAACCCAAATACCACCCCTCCCCAAATATTCCTTGATTTTACTATAGAAAATCCTGTCTGCTGGGTACTGTTCACAGCGACATAATATTTTGGCATTCCCAATACTCTCACCAATTATAGCAGAAAAATATGGAAGAATTTTAGTATTACACAGATATAATTCCTGTGGCACCTTTCTTGTATGGGTATAGTTTTATTTTAGTAAGCACACTTTTATTTCTTGATTATTGGATTTGCATCCTAACGGCGCTCCATGAAGTCATGCTGGCCACATGACCTTGGAGGCATCTACAGACAACACCAGCTCTTTGTCTTAGAAATGGAGATGAGCAGCACCCTCCAGAGTCAGATTCAACTAGAGGAGAAACTTTTACCTTTACCTTATCCTAAAATGGAGCTCCCAGTGGTGCAGTGGGTTAAACCGCTGAGCTACTGAACTTGCTAACCGAAAGATCAGTTGTTTGAATCCAGGGAGCAGGGGTGAGCTCCTGCTGTTAATGTGAGTAGATCAATTGGTACCACTTCGGTGGGAAGGTAACAGTGCTCCACACAGTCATGCTGGCCACATGGCCTGGGAGGCTTCTTCTTCAGCTTAGAAATGGAGATGAGCACCCCCCCCCCCCCCAGAGATGGGCATGACTAGATAATTAATGTCAAGGGAAACCTTTACCTTTACTATCCTATAATGGTGAAAGAGAGAGAGAGTGATAAAAGAAGAAACTAGATCTTGGAAATATCATAATTCATTTCAGGGTCAAGCATTTTATGTGAGAAATATACAAAATATCACAAATTATAACAAACGAGTCATGCAGTCAATAAATTGTTTATACAAACAGAATATTGTAGATGATATAAACATTTTCACTGGACCTGGAATTCCATACAAATGTATGGTTTGTCATTCAGGTTCAACAGAATACAGATTTACGTAAAATTAGCTTTTAAAAGGCCACTCTCCTGTACAATTGTGCAAAATTTGCAAGACGTTTGCAATCAAAAAATGCAGTTGAAAAGAAATGGACTATCCTTTGAATTTAAGCTTAGTCCAAGAGCAGAACATAAAATGCTCATTAAAAGTTTAAAAGTACATTCGCTGAGCTGAACAAGTAATAGCTGGAAGCCAGGTTAGAAAGCACAACTTCTCAGACAGACTCATTTTAAAAGACTTGTCTTTTTTTTTTCTTTTGCCCAGGTATCGATCAGCTCATATCTCAACTCCTCACATGTGCAGAAAAGCATTAAGAAGCCACAAGGCGATTTATGCACAATCATGCACAATCATGACAAGAATCAAGGTGCTGATAAAAGGGCAAAAACATACGGTTTTGAATTTACTGCTTCTATCCCTAGTCAGGCACAGACAGGTTTCATCGTAAATGCATCAACCTCAGCTGCATTTTCAATTATTAGGAGATTGACTGTATCAACTTGGGTATCTCAGGGCCAATTCTGTGACATATGAAGGACTGTCAAAATGCAGTCAACTTCTTGCAATGTGAGAATAAACAGTGGGGGAGGTATTGATGAGTCCACTGCAAAGAATCTAGAGTTAATCACTTGGAGTATTTCCAGTCAAAAGCAACATGAAATTGCTATTTAAGATGCAAGGGCTAGTGAAACCAAGGGTTAATTGTGTAATTAATTGCCTTGCTATGCTGATCAGTAATCCCAAGAAAACCTCACCCATGTTTTCCTCTTTTATATCACAAACTATTGCTGTTGGTCCTGGAAATGTCACTTTTTGAACTGCAGTTCCAAGAGTCCCCCAAGAAGTGCTGAATGTTGAGAATCGGAATTCTAGTCCAAATAGAAACATTGTTCAAAACACTGTACTCCAAAGCAGCACTCCAAAACAAGCCTTGCTATGCTGGCTGGGGGATTGTGGTAACTACAGTCCAAAATACTCTTTGGAGGGAAAGGACAAAATGAGAGGAACCAGATACAGTGGTTGTTTATGTCATGAAATAGTAACTGGGGTCAAGTGAGAAAGACTCTGTCTTAACCTCTCCCTCGCTGGGCACATATTAGGTGGAATGCACCACTGTTTGATCAAGGCAGTATGCTAATACTCTCTAACATGATGCCCTCCAGATACTTTGGGCATCAGTTGTCATCAGCCCCAGGCCAATGGTAAGTAATTCTGGGAGTTGTAGTCTAAAGCATTTGCAGGCCACCAAGAGGAGGATGCTATCTCCATTATATACTTAGTTTCATAGTTGCTGAAGAAAGCAGAAGCCAAAATGTTTTCCTACAACACAACACAAGATCCAATTAACACCAGTCCTGACACAGTAGCATGGGATTACCACCTCCTATCACTGAGTATTCAGTGATCCCCATTCTCCAAAGCAAACCTTTCACACTACAGTGCAATTTGATACAACAGACTCCAATTCAAGCATGACTGGGGTTTTAAGTCATTGTAATAGGCAGGCGCATACGCATACATAAAACAATTTCACATTTCACCTCTCCTGATACAGTTTCAAACCAAACATTAGGTAAAAGGAACAACTCTCTGGTCAAGATTATCTTATTATCCTCTTGAAACTAGCTAAATCTGCAGCATTTTCAACTCCTGAACAAATAGTAGAGTTTTAGTTATGAGAAACATAGCACGGTTACAGATGACCTTTCAAGATCATCTTGCTTCACCCTTCAACTGTTACAGGGACCTCTGGATATCGTTATCTGCCACTTGTAACCTCCTACACTTTCCCATGGCTTCTTCTGTATGCTCATACCATGGAAAAGGGGCAGGGGGAGACAAAATGGCTGTGTAGTGTCTTCTGATTGCTAGTGTAACGAGCTCTCCCTCAGGAAAAGCTCAAAAACAAACACATATTGGTGAGAGGCAGGACTGCAAGCTTACATGGATCCACACCTCTAAATAGCAGTATCGCTAGTTCAGGCCTAAAAGGTTTGTGCTAGACCTGCTTTGGAATCTGAAATAACTGGAAATCTACACTTTAAAATGAAAGGATGAAATGACTGTGGAAGAAACAAGAATGCAAACAATTTGAGGGGATTAAAATCTAGATTTTGAAGAATGAATGCCTAACTTAATGGTATCAATAAAATAAAAATACTATGGTTGCAGCTTTGCTGGTTAGAGTCCAGCTACTTGTGAGTTAATAGACTATATGTGGCATACATCTGCGGTTATGACATTCAATATTTGAAAGTCCCAGTAACACAATTTTTCTTTCAAGTCAACATTTTAACTGTTTTGAAATCATCGCAGTTCCTTTTAAAGTTTAAATGAATTTCCAGGGAACTTTTTTTAAAAAATAAATAATATTTGGTTTATGTGTGAATCTGATGCCTTTTGAAACTAATCTTTTGAACCTATGTGCTTTACTGATAATTCCAGCCACCAAAAAAGGGGTAACGCTAGTATGAAGTGGACAAATGCTTTTACCAAACACTTGTGTCCCTTCCCTTTTCCCAGAATTGTCAATGTGTTCTCAAAGTTCAAAGCATGAATTATCTTGAACTGATAATTTCAAAACAGTTAAAATGTTGACTTGAAAGAAAAATTGTTCATGCTTTAAGAATAGAAAAACCCCTGTATACAAGTAAGAAGAGGCTGAGAAATGGGTAATAAGATACTTGAGCTTACATGTGCTAAAATCTGTGTCAAAACCGAAACACAGACAGCCCTTAGTCCTTGACTAATTCTGTGCCATAGATTGTCTGCTAATCCTCTTTCAAAAGAATGTAAAAAATGAAGCATCCAAGCATATTATGAAAGTCCTTTTTTCTTATTCCCTGACTCTTCTTTAAAATGCAGTCCTTATCACAGTACTACACTTTTTAATAGTTTATGAAAATATCTAAAATATTCCACCAAATATAAAAGTTTAATTATCACACTGGCCAAAACAAAAGCTGCACTTTGAAAATGTAACTCTTAACAACAGTTATATACTACTAAAATAGGAAACGGAATGACTTTCTGCAGTAAAATACTGCTCTTATGCCAACTTTCCTTCGATAAATCAATGTAATCCTCCAAAATACCTATTTTTAGAGTTTTCTTTTTAAAAAACCGATAAATACATGGTTTTGATCCAAAGAAGCTAGATATGTGTTTCTCGTCAGTTTGAAAAGCAGCTGCTCTCTCCAACAATAAGAGTTGTGCATCATGGTTCTCTCCCATGACTGCATACTCCTTTGGATCATAGTCAGAGTTTGTAAACATAAAGTGAACATCAGCAGCATAGAAAGTATGTAAGTTTCTATTCACACAATGACTATGGAAATTGCACTGAACTCATATTAGAAACATTAAAATAGATCTCTTATAGACTGATATAAAAGCTACTCTGTGCACTGAAGTAGATCTGGAAAGCTGCAGAGTGAAAACAAAAACCTGATATTTTTCTTTTTATACATGCGTTTCAATGTAGGAATGAGTATGTGCTAGAGAGTCTAGAAGTGCATCAGCTTCATCGGAGTCATTACCAGGGTCCTCCGAGAGATTGTTCTGTGAATTATCCAGGAACAGATCAAGATACATTTGTTTCCAGTCTTGAAAGTCTTTAGAAGTCAAGTCTGGATTATCCAGAACTTTATCTATGATGGCTACTTCTTCTTCTCTGGCCTGAAAAACATCAAGAAATTGGATTTGAAATGAGCAACAATTAACCTGCTGTGTCTTAGCTTTCCATTCCCTCTCAGAACAAAAGAGTGAAACCATTTGTTCTTGTTGAATGCATTTTTAAACATATATCCAAGCACTTTCCTGATAAGAAAACAAGGAGCTTCCAAACAGCTTTTCTAATAAAGTATGTGTTTATGAATGAATCAGGAAAAGGGGAAGTAACTCAAAAAGACAAAAAGGGTGAGAGGAGAGCAAGGCATTGAGAAAGAGAGAAAAAGATAAATTAACAAAACATAAAAGTGAGGTCAAATACACACAAATATGCCCAATCAAGAAACTGAAGAGGTTATGAGGAATAGCTGTCTGCATCAGTTACAGATAAAGCAACAGAGTCTTATGTCATTCTAAAGATTAGCATATTTTCTTCATTACAGATTGAGTATCCATTATTCAAAATGTTTGTGACCAGAAGTATTTGGATTTTTAAATTTTATTCTGGAATTTATTTATTATTTATTTACCTTATTTATATCCCACCTTTCTCTACCCTGAGGGGGACTCAAAGGGGCTTACAATCACACCTTCATGGAGTCTTAAAACACACCACATCAGTTAAAACATAAGTTAAATATTTAAACATAAGTATATTAAAAATACATTTCAATGAACCACATTATCCAGAGTCATAGTCTAAAGGCCAATCCGTAGTCAAATTGCACATATTTCATACAAACTATATTAACTTTGGAATTCCAGATACAGGAATGCCCATATTTGCATATGAATACATAATGAGATACCTTTGAGATGAGACCCTGTCTAAACATGAAGTCATTTACATGTCATATACATTTTGTGCACATAATTTAGTGCACATGATTTAGTAAAATTCTACATGAACCTAAGTTTGTATACACTGAACCATCAGAAAGCAGAGGTGTTGCTATCTCAGCTTCCCATATAGACAATTTGGGGTTTTTGAATATTTCGGAGTTTGGAATTCCAGATACAGGATGCTGAACCTATACAGGCCTTTGTTGTCTCTGGCCTTCCATTTCAGACATGTGGAACTTTCTTCTGACATCTGGGAAACCCATGACTGTCAAAGTATTTAACATGTTCAGGCTAAAAAGCAATTCTCAAAGCATGGTACTTGGGGCACAACTATACTGGGAAATTTTGTACAGTGTAAATCCCAGTTGTCTTCAGCCTGGATAGTGGAATGATCAAAATCAAAGTCCATCCCACTGTCAACCTGCCCTGGAGTCCCAGGATACTCTGGAGGTTTGAGCCAACTCTGGAGTATTCCCCCAACTTTGTCAAAGGTGGGACAAAATCAGTTTAAACCAAAAGACTCTGTGATACTCACTGGAAATCATTGTGTTCCATGAAAACAGTGAGTAGTCTGCTCAAATTCAGTATGGGGTTTTTGGGTAATACAGAGAAGCCCTTGGTTTCATAATGGGTATGGTCCAATTTTTAGAAATCTTAGAAAGCAGACCAAAACCAACTTGTGTTCTTAACTATTAAAACATCATGAAAATATTAATGACATGACCATCATTCACAGCTGTATGAACCAAATGAAGATGAAGTGTTCATGGATCAAGATAACTGGAAACCGGAACTGAAAATGCTGAAACCAAACCCTACTATCTGAGGTTGTAAGTGATTTATGCCCATAGCATTTTCTAGCACCGGAGTGAACCGTAAGATTTTGTGAGATTTGCTTGCTCCTCCTCAACTCACCTTTAAAGTGCTCTTTAGAATTCGCAGCTGATGCAATTTTTCATTGACCACTGGATCATTGCAACGCTTGATAAAAAATTTCTTGTATTCCATTTTGGTAGATATTTGAAAGTCTCCCAAAGGGTTCAAACTAGCTAGTTCCAAAGATCGGTACAAATCTTGCAACGAATCTGCAGGCTTTTCTTCTAGAGTTTCAGCTGCAAGACATGAAGAAAATGAGCTACACACAAAAGCCAGTCTAAATCAGGGTTTTCAAATTATGTCATGGTAAGCTGAAGTGAAATCTTAGCGATTGAAATGTGCAAATATAATTGCATGAAAACTATGTCAATATAGACATATTCAATACTGGGTTTTAACTTTGTTTTTGACATTGTTTCTTAATAGCTAAATATGTTCCTATTCTGATGTTTGTACATTTTTTGGTGCTGGTCATTGATTGTAATATAGACAGACAGACAGATAGAACAAGATTAGGCAGCCTCTTGGTGTGAGTGGGTGTATTGCATCTGCTATTGGGAGCTGCACTGTTCCCAATCCAAATTAGTAATGACTTTTTTATTTTAAAGGCACCCTAGTGGTATGAAAACAAAGTTTACACTCTTGATGTATGCCATTTCCATACTATTGCTTGCCTGTGTGAAATATTGTTTGCGAACAAGAGACAAAAAGAATGTACACTTTGTTTTAAAGGAAATTCAGGAAGCTAAAAACATTTTTGAAGTAGGGATCGAAATGGTGCTACAAACAGCTTGTGAACATTGTGTTTCCTAGTCCTGGTGTAGGACTTTAGATGGGAAAGTTATTGCAAAAACATTACTGTATGTATAGTGCATGTACCACAGAAACTGGTGGTCTGCTGCATGTTTCCAGCAAAAGGCAACTGACTAGATTATGACAAGATTATGCTCTTGTAAATCAATTACTGTAAAAAGATTATATAAAATGAAGTTTTGTTCCTTGTTATAGTCTTAGGAATCAATAATAATCTGCAGCTCATATAGTGCTACACTTTGGGAGCTATGGAGCTCTTCAAAATACTTATGGAACCAAGTGGGACTTTTGAGTAAGCACACGATTGCCCTGTAAATATGAAAACTGTACAAACCCAGTTTCTCACAAATTTTAAGAGTACGACTGTTGCCTTATTCATCTGTCATCTTTTCGATTTAGCTGAAATACAACTTTCAACATTCCTATCCACGAGCCACAGGGGTGGGGTTGATGGGATATAGAGTGCAGTAGCTTCTACAGGGCCATGGGCCCTTCTATACATGCTGTAAAATCCAGAAGTAAAGGGGGTTAAAAGAGAGGGGGTGTGACTTAATGATGGCTAGCTAAAGTGCAGGAGGGATTAGGTTAAAAGGTTGAAAACACGCATTAAAAAGGTGTGCTTAAAATTCGATTCTGGCTGAAAAATGTGCACCTTTGCATGACTGTATATCCCTGCAATCATGCAAAGCATATGCTTTTACATTGTATAATCTTAAACAGAGATTGAATTAAGAATTGGGAGAAGAGACAGATCAGACTGAAGGTTTTTTTTTTAATCCCTCCATTATGAACTGGAACTCATATGCGCACATGCAAATTTGCTTATAGTTATATTAAGATATTCACATGTGCGCATATATGGTCCAGCATCCCTCATCCACCCTCCATCTTGATCCACTTCAAAAGAAGACTGTGAGGAGAGCAGGGGAACATATCCCGGGACTGACAGTCTGTGTTTGGACCTGCTGTGCTGGGTTACTCCTAAGATTGATCCTGACGCTAAACTCTTTCAAGAGCATCAGGATTTAATGACCACTCAGATCTCTTGGCACATACCTACATACATACTTTGACCAGGAAGCTGTGTATTTACATTTCCTTCTAACTATGGAATTTTGCAACGTATACTGAAACAAATGGGAAAAACCAAATCTGCTGGACTTCCTCAATGTTCACATGGTTTTCCAGGCTAAGTATTGTCCCCATATGCTTCAATAAAAATAATCTGGATCAATAATTATTTCTTTCGAGTGTTAACTAGAAAATAAAAATGGAGAAAAACAGTCTAGACATGCCTTTCTAGTCTTGAAATGAATATATTCATCATGGAATTTCTTTAAAGAATTAGTATCAAGATAGCAGGTAAACATGTGTATTGTGCTCATGATTAATGGCACCTCATTATTTGTCACCATATCTGCCTTGATAATATCTTTATAATTTTGCAATGGTTCCCTCAAAAAATGTGATAAAAGTAATGAGAAATTAAATAGTTTCCTTTCTCGTTTTGATCTTGGGAACTGTTTTTAGCAGGGTGGGTAAGGGAATGAGTTGGGAGCTTCCTGGTTCATATTTAAGTTCAACCACAAACCTATATGATGACCCTTAGCCAAGCAATTGCCTTACTTTGCCCTTGAACAACCAAAATAATGATTGAGACAATGTATGCCACCCTACAGTCTTAGATATTCTTATAATTATCCATGCCAGATTGCTCTATAGTCAAGGTCCAGTTACTGTCAAGAGTCTGCTTTTGTATAGGAAAAAAAATTGGCTCCAAACTTCAGGCTTTGCTCATCCTTCTCAACCACATCCAAAGAATTGTTGAGTGTGGACTAAGCTAGGGGCTCTTGATTCCTTATAGATGCAATGGAAGAAGTGAGAAGCATGAAAACTGCAAAAGACACAAAAGACTACTTGGAAAACTAGCTGAAGGTAGATTTTGTCTCCCTCAGAACTTTACATTTCAAACTAATGGTCTCAGTAGGAAAAGACTATCCAGTCCAACCCTTTGCCATGATAATTGCAAGAAAATTTTAACTTGACTTGAATTGAAATGACAAAATAATATTAATTAAAAATATAATTTCTCCTTAAATTCCTTTTCCAGCAATCTTAATTTTCCTTCTCCAGCAACTGAATTTAAAATTGCAAAAAAAAGTCAGAGAGAGAAAGACCAAATAAATCAACAACTCTATTATTCACATGTTCATTTTACTCAGCTAGGTAAATAGGACAATTCCATATTATTGAAACCTATCACAGAAAGCTCAGGGTTGAAATGTTGACAGCAATTTTTATACATTTCTATTAAGTGAAGAAGAGTAAATTACTGTTAGTTACTATGTTAGGCACTTAAAAGCATGTGAACTCAGTGTTTTGCTTGGAAGTCGTTATCTGTTAATTACCTGTTTCTCACTGTGCTCTATGGGAAGTTGTATTCTCTCACTTTCTGTATCATCAAAGAGCCCTTCAAAACAGTTTATTTTTTAACCTCCCTTTCTTTTCTTTTTTCTCTTTCTCTGTCACAGTACCCATCCCTTCTTTTTTTTCTATACCTCATAGCACATGTTTTCTGCCATTCTGTCAATCCTTCATTCGATTTTTTAAAACACCAGTTCCTTCCCTTTATCTTTTCACACCACAGTTTTCTCCACCTTTTGACAGTTACCACCATTTTTGGTATGTTGTCTCAGCATGTTCACAGATTTTTTATATCTATAGTTTTCCTTTTCTTACCCGCCTTATTTTTTTAACCCTTTCACTTCAATCTTGCAATTTTCAAGTCTACATTTATCCTCTCCTCATTATCTGTATGCTTTGCAATGTCGCTGCAATATCAACAACACAAATAAGGCTTTCAATATACATAGCAAGTCATAGATCCAAAGAGGAAATACACAACGTAGTGTAGTATCAGGCTGCTGCATTACTCCAAAGCTTCTGAATCCAAAAAGGAGAAGCACAACAAAGCACATGCAGTAATGCATACTTTTTCCTTGTCATGCCACTTTACCAAGTTTGAATCAGGCCTTATACCTCTTCTCTTGTATGATGTTGGTGACCAACTCTTCCTTGAATCGTTGAGTAATGTGAGGAAATCCATAGCATATTAAAGGAACCATACAATGCTGTCACAGCCATTTTTGTGTTACTTTTGAAATACAGGATGAAAATTATGCTTTTCCCCTCATGCCATTAACACATCATAAAGTGTCTTCAAACACTTTCACATAATTTATATAAGTTGTGCCATGAAAAATCAATGCTTATATTTTATCCAGCAGGCCAAAATGATCATTTAGGTGAGTGTATTCAGCCTGCAGGACTGAGGTTGGGTGGCTTATTGTGCGTGCATTGAATGTTCTCACAAAGATAGCAATGAGTCAACTGCACTTGAATTTCTGTGGAAGCCTTAGATAATCAACACATTTAGAGAATACATTTGTGGAGGCTGAGACAAGTAGCATAAATCTGCCTTTAAAGAACAGTTGATACTTTAGTGCAGGTTCTTAATTCAACTTAATCTTCCCAATTAATCAGAGTCAATGTACTATGTTTCATCAACAAATAAAGAACTCCATGCTCATAGCTGAATTCTAGATGTGTTTAGATGCAATAGGTCAAGTTGTGTTCAATAGAATCATCACAGACTGACTAGTCTGACTGAAATAATTCCCTCTACATTACACTCCTGTAGGTGTTTCCCCAGGCATATATCCCACTGATTTATGTTTTGTTCTCTCATAAGTAAATATGAAAATACCCTCTTCTTAGCAACCACCTGCTGCCCTTCACTTAGTACACATATGGTTTCTCACTTAGTTTATCTTCACACAGGGAAAAGCCTTCTGATATGATTTTACTGTTTAGATATGTACATGTGAGAAAAGGTCAGCCTTCCCATAATCTGGTTTTAAGAACTTTAAATGTCAAAGCAATCTGGAAATAGATCAGAAACCAGTGCAGATAATACTGGCATAATATGTGGAACCATCATGTCTTAGTTAATAGTCTTGTAGCGCTATCAAAAATAATTTTAAAATTAACAAATAATTAAAATTTTCAGAAAAATTTCAAAAGACACAAGTATGTGAAGCACAATGTGTTTTATCAGAGCATGGATAAACTGAAACTAGACCATTTCTGTCCTTTATGGTCACAATTGGTATTTAACAGCCTAAATGTACAGAAGGTGTTTCTGAGCCATGGATCTAGCTACAATGTGGAAGTAAAGAGCTCTTCATTCATCCTCATCAATTCCATTACCATTACATATGAACCAGGCACACCTAAAGTCTCATCAGACTTTGATGAAAATAAATAGAGCTGAATGTCATCTATATTTAGGTAACATATACCATAAGTCCAAATTTTCAAATTATCTTGCAAGACTGTTTTTCTGAGATGGTCAGCAGCATGAAGAAAGAATCCCTCCCAGTGGGAATCCAGAACATGATTGCTAAGTGGTCAAGCAATAATCTTCCAGTACAATTTTACTATCCAAGGAGGAATGGAACCAAAAAAAGTACTTCTAACACACAACATGGACCGCTTTTTGAAAAATTATATCATAGGTAATGGCAAAACAACAGTGCATTCAAGAGAACTCATGGGAGGCATTTCATCTATCTTTCCCTCAGAAAACATCATAACACGCAACGAGTCAGGTAGTGTCTGTTTCAAAACTAGGCCCGAAAGCTGGAATACAGAAAATAATATTCCTGCAGAACTGTCTAGAATTAAAAGGAATCCACTAACCTGATCATCTTGTTCAGGAAATATTTGTCAGTTACTGCCCTGCGAGTCTTTATTTCATTTGGTTTTAGATTTTATTTCTTCAGAAGGGATCAAATTATCATTTCTTTTAAATAGCATCTTATTTTCTCTCTCAAAGTGGCATTTACAATTTCTTGATACTATAAAACATTTTCTCTCTAGGTATAACAAGCTAAGCAGGGTAAGAGTGCAAATGCTTGCCTGCATTTGTCTGAGCCATGGAAAAGCCTGGATCAGCAACCATCAAACTATCCATTAAAATGCATAGAAATGTTGTTGTTCTTTAGCTTGCTGTGCTTGTGGAGAGGTGATTTGGAGATAGGTATATATTTACAATCTTTATCAATGCTCTATATTTTGAATTTATTGAATTGAATACAGAATTCAGAAAAAAATGGCTTGTGTTATTGAGATATTTATTGAAATAAATAAAAATACATTTTGCAAATGTTGAAAACAGTATCAACTATAAAGGAATTCTAAAGTGGTAGCAAGTACTTTAGAAGTTTAGTCAAGAGTGGTCTCCAAAAAAAGATATCAGGCTCATGAAGAATCATCTAAATTCCTCTTCTGACATCTTCAGTGATGGGGCAGGTTGGTGGGGGAAAAGGTATTCTCAAATAACAACATCCTGAGTTGTTAGGGGCTTTATACTTGCTCATAAAAGACAACTGCAATAACTGCATTAGCTTCTAGACCGGTAGTTCTCAACCTGTGGGTCCCCAGATGTTTTGGCCTTCAACTCCGAGAAATCCTAACAGCTGGTAAACTGGCTGTGATTTCTGGGAGTTGTACCTTGGAACCCACAGATTGAGAACCACTATTTTAGACCAACTTTAAGGGCAATCTCACATATAGTACAATACAGTATTCTTATCTTGAAGTTACCAGCATTTGTAGCACAGCGGCGAAGCTATAGCTTTTCAAGAATTGCTAAACCAGATGTGCCAGCCAAAACTGATAGAAAAAGATTTCAGGACAACAAATTCACCCATCTAGAAGAGCAAACAACCTATCAGATTCAGGAACTAATTATGCACCTGCAACACCCTATCATAACCAGCAGACTTACAAAATCATGAAAGATCACTCTTCCCTTTCCTCCTTCCTAAAAAGATACTGAAATAATATTTGAGCTAAAATATACATCTGCAGGTTGCATCCAACTCAGTGTGTCTTAAATCTTGAATGTCCACAATACAGCTGAATCTTGAACTTCTTTCTTTAACCATTTGAATAGAATGCTAGAAAATATTCCATATCCTTACATTTCAAGAAGAAAATATAAAACACACAATTTTGAATATTAAATTGGAAGTTAATGCAGTGGAATAATTTATCTCTTACAATATCCTCAAAAGTTTTTTTAACTGAAGTTAGATATTGCACAATTAAATTCAGATTTGTTTAAAAGCTACCCTTGAAGTTTCATAAATGGTTCTCAGTTCGCAGATGACATGTTATGAATTACATTATGCAAGGCCTTACTTATTTCAAAGGGAAGAAACATCCAAACAAGCGTCTTACCTGACGGTCATAAGATAGCTATTGACAAAGAGTACAAAGAAAAGAGAAATATAATATAAATAAAATCAACAAAAAATTAGCAGAAGACTAATATGCTTTGAAATAATGTGTGCCCTAGCTTATTTGGTTTAAACATTATACAGCAAAATAGTGGAAATTGCTTCTTTTGTATGAGGGTCATATTTAATAAATAAAATATAATTATTTTGTAAGGAAAAGCACTGGATTTCTAAAATGAGTACAGCTGCATATTAGCAGCAGATTTTAAAAAAAGTTTTCTTTGGGCCCTTCCACACAGCCATACAATGCAGAATATCAAGGCAGAAAATCCCACATTATCTGATTTGAACTGGATTATCTGTATCCACACTGCCATATATTCCAGTTCAAAGCAGGTAATGTGGGATTTTATTCAGCTGCAAGGTAGGGAACTTCATTTCAGAGATCAGATAGTTCAATAAACCTCTGGTATATATTTAATACTCAAAAACCAATGAGACATAGTAAACAATTACTATGTCCCAATTCCTGGTTCCAACTAATATAAAGTATGCTTTGAAAGCGTATGTGGGAAAGTGTGGTCATATGATGACGCCCTATTGTTCCTTGAGTAATATATCTGTATTGTTAAATGTAATGACAGCATACAAGTAGCCGATGCAAAAGTTTAAATGACAGATGGTGTGGGTGACTCGGCTTAGCTAAATTAGTCACAAGTCAAATTTGAGCAGCACTTGTCTCTCAGGATTTATGTGATAAACATTTAACACTGAATACAAAACACATGCAGACGTTGTATAACTTTCTTGCCGTTTAGGGAGGCTATTTCACAGACTGCAAATGTCAAAGCCATATTGGCATGTATCCTAACTTTTCATATTTTTCACAGAAGAGTTGCATTCATGGAAGGTGTTCTTCCATTAATGTGAATGAAAGCAGCTTCTATTCATAGAGTAATAAGGATCCAAGATATTTATGTTTATCACTATGACAACAAAAATACAGGAATATTGGGTTGCTGTGAGTTTTCCGGGCTGTATGGCCATGTTCCAGAAGCATTCTCTCCTGACATTTCACCCATATCTATGGCAGGGATCCCCAGAGGTTGAGGGGTCTGTTGGAAACTAGGCAAGTGAGGTTTATATATCTGTAGAATGTCCAGGGTGGTAGAAAGAACTTTTGTCTGTTTAATGCAAGTGTGAATTTTATAATTGGCAAGCTTGATTAGAATTGAATGGCTGTGCAGCTTTAAAGCCTGGCTGCTTCCTATCTGGGGAAATCCTTTGTTGAGATGTGTTAGATGGCCCTGATAGTTTCCTGTCTGGAATTTCCCTGTTTTTTGAGTGTTGCTCTTTATTTACTGTCCTGATTTTAGAGTGTAATACTGGTAGCCAGATTTTGTTCATGTTCATGATTTCCCCCTTTTCTGTTGAAATTGTTGATTGCAATGGCTTCTCTGTGCCTTTCATGTTCCTTGATTTGTGTTTGGTATGTTTGGTGGTCCTTATGTAGACTTTTCTACAGCTAAATGGTATACAGTAGACTCCTATAGTGGTGAGAGGATCCCTCTTATCTTTTGCTGAATGCACCATTTGTTGGATTTTCTTAGTGGGTATGTAGATAGTTTGTAGGTTGTGTTTCTTCATCAGCTTCCTTATGTGGTCAGTGGTTCTCTTGGTATATGGTAAGGGCAAAACATCAGGAGAGAATGCTTCTGGAACATGGCCATACAGACTGTAAACACTTAATAGCAACCCAGTGATACCAGCCATGAACGCCTTCAACAATACAGGAATAATAATTTTTCCTGTAATTTAGATAATGAAGCTAAAAAATAAATGCTCCATATTTACATATTTTATATTAAATAACCAAATACAGTGTCTTTAATATGTTGTTGCACTCCAATTAAGCATCAAATGGTTAACCATCAAATAATTCTTCTATAGTTCTCAATACAGACCCAGTTTTGCTTCTCATCTCTTACCATGGTAGTTGGACGTAATACATTAGCTATAGCAGACAGGTGTCCAAGTGACACATATGTAAACAACCAAAAAAGCATTGCACAACAGTACATTGCTTTTTCATTGAGTTTGAATTATATATAATCTACATTTAAGAAATATCTGTTATTTTAAGATGAACCACATCTGGCAGTAGATCAGTTTAGTCAATTGATTTGAAAGACAACAAAATATAACACATTTGTTTTGTATCAATGATATCAGTAAGATAACTTCTACTAGAGGACTGACTGAAGTAGGCTGCTGGATATATATTTCTGGGGCACATGGTGAGTCACATCAGCCTGTTGCATAAAAAAACATACATCCCATCTGCATAAGTTGTTGGAGGCTCCATCCCACACCAACAGAGACATCTGATGGTTTCTACATTGATATAAGGTGTATAAAGAGCTTCCTGTAGTTTCCATGATGTTAATCTGAGCCAGGCTATAGAACCCTTGTGCAAAAGCACTGTAAATGAAGTTTGTACAGGGTGGGCCAAAAGTCATGAAGGGGTTTCAATATTTAATAACTTGGGAATTGTGCAACATAGAATTGATATGCAGCAATATGAGGGATGACCATGGTTTAGGTATATGCTTTTATCAGTTTATGTGTTTATATGTTTATTTTGTTGATGTTTAATATATTGTATTTTATATACTTTGTATTGCAATGTGGCACTGAAGTGGCCAATTTGTAAGCCACTCTGAGTCCCCATTGGGGTGAGAAGAGCAGGGTATAAATATAGGAAATGAATAATAATAAATAACTCCTTTATGTTTTGGTTTTTAATTTACAATACCATAGCAGCATATACAGTATACGTAAGAAATTAATTTACGTTATGTGTGAAAAATCAAATCTTGGAAATGGCGTCCAATATCATAGCATCATATATAGGGCCCCTTAGTGGCTTAAGGCACAACCTGTACAGTCTTATTTCTCAGAGCTGCTATGGTAACAACATCAAGACAAATGCTTGCTATGAACCATTTGATGATTGCTCCATTTCACCCCATGAAAAGTCTTTATAAAGAAATAGCAATGCAAAAGCACTCATCAGCCTGTCTCCAGGTAAGACAAACATACGATGCAAAAACTATATTTCGAAACATCCTATTTTCATTATATTAAGAAAAAATGACTGGAATTTTACAAACTTTATTTTGAGTAATACAGAAAACTTTGACACAGCTTTGTGCAATTAATGTCACAAGTTGCTAATTACCATTCTTCTTAATATCATTGTAAAATGGAAATGGTCATTCAATGCATTATTTGGAGATAGGAGGGAGAATACTGCTTTGAAATTCGAATACATTATGATGCCAATACTTAAGCTCCTTTCAGCCTGTGGCAATGTGCAGCAAATGAGCAATCACTGAAAACCTAAAATGGCATTCAACATATTATAAATTCCAATCTTAGCTTTTAACTCCTCAATTTATTTGTAAAATAATTCATTTCTATCCAATTACAGAATTTAATGACAGATTATAACAGTTTCAGGCCATTTTCAGCTAGGTTTTAGTGATAAATCTTTCAGGTTGTAAGATCTTTATATTAAGCAGTTATTTATTGAATATGAAAATGATACTTCATGTGGAACCTTGCATAAAAGGCTAAAGTCTGCTTTTGCTAAGCAAGCACCAAAACAACAGTAAATTAGAAATGATTTTTCAGAACAAAATATTAATTTAAAAAAACATGGTGAGGATATATCTTCAACCTCTATGAACAAATAACTCAGTTCAGCCAAATTTAAATGCTTGATTTCAATGCAAAAGACTTATTGTATATACTCATGTATAAGCCTAGAAATGTTAGTCAAAAGTTCAGTCCCAGAACCTGGGTTGGCTTATCAACAAGTCAATGTAAGTACAGAACATTAATTTTATCAGAAAAGAACTGTCCCTTTCTCTGAATACAGTGATAAAAGGCAAGAATTCAAAAGAAACGCTGAGCCCCCTACTTCTGGCCTTTTTGAATGTCTAGGTGGGGAAATTGTGATGGTCTGCTGAGGCAGCACTTTCCGCCCTCCAAAGAATGATCCTCAACTTATCCATGATTCATATCAAAATCCATAATTTTGATCCCAAAACCAGCTTTTGACTTATACCTGAAGTCAACTTACACGTGAGTATATACAATAGGTTTGAACTTCTCCTTCCTACTGAAATAAGTAGGACTACAAGCACTTAACTTTTAATGGATCATGCCCAGTTTTTGTTTTTGTTTTTTTTGCTCAAATGTGTGAGCAAACAGTTCTGACAAAACAAGTACATCAGATATGTGTTCATGAAAAATTATAAAAGCTGAATACATAATCAGATTTTATACAGGTTTATGCCAGGCCCAGTAATCTTATATGGAAAGTACTCATGCATTGTAATGAATGTCTGGCTTGTTTACAGTTTGCTGGCATTTATTTATGTTTTTAAATGCATATTAAAGTGCAAGTTTGTCTTACTGCTCTTAAGCAGATGCTGTGCATTATGACTTGTGAAAAAAAAATTAAAACTCACTTTTCTATAAAAAGGGAAATATATTTCTTTGTATATAAATAAGTCTATAGATTTTATTGGTATTAACATAGTGCAATACCATACATGGACCTGACGGAAATAAAACATTTCAAAATACATTTCAAAATTCTCTCTCCATTGGATAGTAAGAAATATCAAGAATTAGCATTGACATTACAGTACAACCTTAGCCAAAAATAGAAAGAAAATTCACACCCAATCACAGAGATACAGGCAAATAATGATCCATAGGAGGAGATCCAATGCAGGATAATAGACAATACTTGGATCTACTTGCGGAAACTTTCTGACAAATCCTGGTCACATTGCTGCCTCCTATGGATCTTATATGATTTACAGAGAATACTTTATGCCTATGCTGTAAGGCAACATCACTCACGTTTAAATCCTAGAAGGTAAGGAGAAATGGAAGATTTTTGTCTGCAGAGTTTGAAAACACTCCAGTATGAAGCATCATCTTCACTGTTGTAAAATCTGTGCATCATCTTGATAAATCAATATAAACCATTCCACACTCTATTGTAATTCTAAGCCAACTTGAGAGCAAGACTCAAATTACACACGACTTGTCTCTTAAGCCCAATTGGTATATTCCAGTCATGGGTGAAAACACGGAGGATGAAGATCTGTTTTTAAGGCAAATTAACAAAACTTTCCACAGCATCATTACAACTTCCCCAAATCTCTTTTCTACCAAGTGCTTCCCTACATATTGAGCTCACTTTGAACGCCATCAGAAAGGAAACCCCATGTGGGTATTATACTCTGGTCCGCAAGGCTAGTGTTTATTTTGATGCAATGATGTTCCCTGTGTGCTGTGATATTCTGATGTATAGGTGATTCTCACCTATTTTATTTCAGAATTAACCTGGAAAGATTATTGATTGCTGGACAGTCTGTTTCCAACAGTTATGTTTGCCTCTACTATCTTGTGTGCGTACTGGAGGTGGGGAGGGTTATCTAGGGCTGCATGGGGTGATAGGAAGTCATTGACAACTTTTTCTTCCCCATAGCCTATGCCTTTTTCCAAGTTGATTTCTGGTAGCTGCCCAGATGTTTCCTCCACTGCTGTTCAACAAAGAACTGTGTTTGGTCATGATAACCCCCCTTTATTCTATACTCAATTTAAGGTGCTAGGCCTAATTCTTCATGATGCATTCAAAAGCATAGAGGCATTGGATTTTATCTTTATGGCATTCTGTCCTCAACTATATTGGAGTTCTGCATACATTAGCCATTATAGTTTACCAGAAGGTAGGTTCATTTTACCATGTTGGCAAAATACCTTGCTTCAAAACCTAATTTTCTCCATACTCCCTAGTTAAAATGCATATGGTTCAGTTGAGTTATAGAGAAAGTGCCATGAAGTCCACTTCATGCCACTGCATGGCACCTTGACCGATCACCCTATTTGCCTTGCATTTCCTAGTTATAGCCCAAATTCTTCACTATCTTTGAATTGTGCTTTTCTTTCAAGGGCTCTCTTACTACTGCTATTGGTTTCTCCTTTTTATGTGGAGTGCATGCAGTTTTCACACACTGGTCAGTCACCTTTTGATATTTGATATCCTCCTTATGCTCTTTCATTATATTCTTCCATTGGAAGGAAAAATAGAGAAAGCACCCCTGAAGTCATTAGGAGACATTAGGCATGAAAAGAGAAACTGGTTGAAGACTAAGTACTTCTCTGTGGCAAGTACTGACACAGACTTACTCAGTGCCTTTGGAGACATCTGCAATGTTCCATTTGGATGTCATAAAGGATCACAGATTGGAGTGAAAAGAAAATGACCTTTCACTTAAAAGCAAAACAGATGTGAAAATAAATGAGGATTTCCTTTTAGGAGAAAAGTTCCTAGGTGGATAGACTTCAGGGAGGCACAAGAAGGAAGAGGTTACCAGTCCACAAATCATGTCAACTTTGCTTTAAAAATTAGATCCTCACTCACACCATTTCCTCTTGGCACATTTTTGAACTAGTTCTAATGCTAAATGGGTCTACTGCCAACATGTGTAGTTTGAGCTTGAATGCCACTGAATTTGACAAATTTTAATTCCAAATAACCACAATTAGCGATGGACTGTACAGCTTGCAACAGTCTGTGTGTTTGGACTTCACAGAATACATTTCATTTGTATTATACAGCATGTTTTCACTAATGTGAATAGTAATGTTAACCTTTTCGCTTTTCTAAGGATGGAAGTAACTGAAGTCCATCTTCAAAACAGAATATAACCATAGCTGGTCTTTGTTTCTTTCTTTCGTTCCTTCGTTGAAGACTGTGGTACACACCTGAGTATCATTATAGCCCTTCCCCTGCCATGACCCTCTTCCCCTTCTGTTTCTCCCAAAGTGGTAGAAGTATTTTCTGCAACAGTATTCCATATAGCCTGGGTCTGATATTGTGCCTAGTTCCTCTGTGGAAAGGATGCATTCTTCAAAATAAAAGCAATAGCTCTGGCAACAAGTTTGCCTCTTGAAATACTTTCCTGGAGCCCCTTACAAGGGCATTTGGTTGTCTCTATTTTAAAAGTCCGTTCTTGCTTACAAACACCAAAGGTATTCAGGAAGAAATGACTGGCTTTCTGAATGCAGGACATTAGAAGTTGCTTGCAAGACGCTGTAGATGAGTCTCCGTCGTGCCAATTCTCTCCGATCTAAATTCTCTAACCAATAGTTTATCAATCTTTGAGTCCAATCGGTTCAGTGCCAAGAGAAGTGGATCCGAGTTGGCATGGGGAGGTTCTATCAACTCTTGCAGTGCTTTAGCCTAATACGATAAAGCAGTGATACAATATGGTGAAAGAACTGTGATTGTCTTTGATTTTTATATCATATCAGTATTACATTGGTATCACAATCATGCAATGTTGATAAAAGAGAGAAGGCATATATAGTGCAATTTTCATATAGTGTTAGCTCTACAGTGATCTTATTTGCATGCATACTTGCTTAGTGAAAAATAAAGCAGGATACCCTTGTGATATAAGGCTTTAGTAACTTTCAGTCTCTGAGAGAAGAGAAAACGTTTTAAGAAGTAGCAGATCTAGAGTGCTATATTTTCACTAGAACTATAACAATATTTATAAAATCAAATTAAATAGGCAACATATATTTATTTTTAACACAACCGACTGAAAGGAGTTTCTTATCTAATGTAAATGTTAAAAGGTTACTTTGGAAATGGAAGAAAAGATTTGATCTAAAAATTCAACTTTTTCAGCATTAAACAACAAACACAACCATCCAATCTCTGTCACAGAAAATGATATAGGAAAGAGAAAACTAATTCATATTTTTCAATGAAGGATCCAGTGTGACTATGTGTGCGGTGGTTCTCATTAATATATATGTTGATAAAAAGAAACCTTTAATAATAATAATAATAATAATAATAACAATAATAAATATCTGAAAACACTACATCAAGTACTTTTAATAGCATTTTAAGAATCATGCACAATGGCTGCATCAACAATAGGCTGAAATAACAGGCTAAATAAATCAACCTACCAAACGCACAGTAGCCTAACCAACAGTTTTAAAATGCAAAAGCAGGTGCTACCATTAGGCAGCAAGAATCTAGCTCAGTGGTTCTCAACCTGTGGGTTGCCAGGTGTTTTTGCTTAACTCCCAGGAATCCCAGCCAGTTTATCAGCTCTTAGTATTTCTGGGAGTTGAAGGCAAAAACATCTGGAGATCCACAGGTTGAGAACCACTGACCTGGATAATAAACTCCATCTTCTTTCAATTCCCCTTTTCTGATTGGACCAGGAAACAGTAGAATTATAGCAACCACCCATTTTACAGTTTAGATTCAGTCCAATATCATGTTTAATAAATGTATTTGAGCACCTATAGCTATACTAGTGCAAACCTAAGCAGTGGTTAGTAAAGTCTGACACCTAGTGCCTGGGGGCTTGAAAAAAATTAATGTTAATTAATATGTGTTTTCACAAAACAAAGAATCAGTTGCAAAATAAATCCCAAATAAGGGAGAAAACTCTCACTTGTGGGAATTTTGAAAGGATTAACTACGATATGTTAGTATGTTACAGAAAAATCAGTGAAAACTCCCGTGACATTTTCACATATGAAAAATACTTTGTTGTTTCAGCTTTGGGCATTTCAGAAACTGAGAGACAAAATGAGAGATCAGTAAAGAGAAAGGAAGGAGATTTGAGATGATAGTTGTCTAATAGCATTTTCTCTTTCACCCTGTTTCCAATTGCACCTAATGGAGCTGCACCCATAGTGCTAAAAGAAAAACTAAATTGTCTAGACTTCCAGTTTTGATGCAATTTATATAGGAAAAGAAAGATTATTTTATTTAATGTAGATATAAGTTGATAGATCTATATTGTACTCTATGATTAAAAAGTGAGCAATAGTTGTTGCTTTTTACTATTTTGTATAGTACCTTTTAAACTTGCCTAGTGTGGCATATTAGCCGCCTTGAGTCCTCACAAGGGGAAAGGTGTATTATAAATTAAGATGATAAATAAATAAATAAATCACTAAATATGTATCAAATTAAAATTTCCCCTCACAAAATCCCTGATCCACCTATATGCACACTACAACCTAGAGTGCCTAACATGAGCCATCTAACTTCCAGAAAAGGATGAACATTTCTGGGAAGGAGATTTATTTTATTTATTTATTTATTTATTTATTTGATGCACTTATTAACCGCCATTCTCAGCCCATAAGGGCGACTCATGGCGGTGTACAGTACACATAAAAGACAATTACAAAAAAGCCAGTTTCAACAACATATAAACTATACAACAATTACAGACTACACCAAAAATCCGCTTCATCTCTTAGTGGAATCATAGCCAGTCTCATATTCCTTGATTCCATAAACTGCAAGCATTCTAGATATTAGAGCAACCCTGCATTTCGGGGAGTGGAGACACATGCAAAAGCACCCTCTTAGAAGACCTCAATCCAGATGGAGGAAGATATACCAGCTGCTTGGCACATCTTGCAGCTTTTTAAAAAGCAATTTGAATTAAGTTCAGAAATAAATGAATAATCAAAACTAGTGTTTTATGTCTATGCCATTTGCTGCTTAAAGCCAAATTTCTGCCTACAGCATTTTGGAGGATGTCCAATTTCCAGATTAGATTCAAGGGCAATCCTTTCCTGCATTTTTCAAATGTAAAATTGATTCTTTGAAGGCACACACACTTCAGCCAGTCTCTAGAATACAAAACTATTTTGTTTGCCTGAAGTACAGTCTTTAAAGTAGTGATGCCAGGCATCCTTTATTGTAAGAGATACCCTTTATTTGAGGACCAGCAAGCTTGTCCAAGTCTGGTGGGTGTCCTTTTTAAAATAAGAAATGTCCCCTATTTGATGTTTAGAGACCTTTTTATTTATGTAAAAAAAAATGGGCGTGGGTCCTTCATAAAGAAATGAATATGTGCCTTGTGTAATTTATGTATATGATTATAAAGCTAATTTGACCAAGAAAAACATGGTTAAATTAAATTTTATTTAATATTTTAGTAGAACACTCACTTGTTAAGAATGATTTTATAATGGTCAGTCCTCCATGTAACTTACTGCAATTTTGAAAACTTAACATTTAGGTATATGATCAACATATATACAACATATGTACAGGAAGTCTCCCAGTTACAAACAAGATAGGTTCTGTAGGTTTGTTCTTAAGCAGGTACATTTTTAAGTGTAACTCCAGAGATAGATAGATAGATAGATAGATAGATAGATATGGAAGAGTTAACACCCCTGTGGTGTGTGTTTTGCTGTCAGTGGAGACTCCTTTTCCCCTTAAGAACTCTTTCAGGAGTGAGTTTCCCTTCTGAAAGGTAGATGTCCCAATTCTAGTTCAACATTCAAAACCACTATACTGCTATACCATAACGGCCTTTATACCAATAGTATCCTACTATTGGTATAAAAGACTACCATAGGGTTGTGTCTATGGAGTGAGAATAAAGGAGAAGAAATGAAATATTTAAACAGGTAACACTGAAAACCCACAAAAGGACCAATCTCCTGTGACATTTTATAGCAATAAAATCACCTGACTTTTCTGTTAATGTCTGATTTTTAATTTTTTAAAATTTAATAGCTAATTTTAAGAAACCATTTAATTTACTATGCCAACTCATTATCATGAATATCTTCTCAGAAGTCATTCTTCTATAAACTGGATGGAGTATCAATATGGCACTATGGTATACCTTCTGCATCTTCTGTCTTGTAATCTCTCACATTTTGTCCTCCCTTTGAAAAAAAACTTTTTTCTTTCTTTCTACTTAAGATTTAAAACATATAAAAGTATTTATTTTAAGCCACACTGATATAATGTTGCTATAGGACAGGTTAAAAATACCAGCTCTGAATATTCCTTTCCTAAGAAAACCCTATGAAATTAATCGGATTATCATAAATCAATAGGTGACTTGAAAACAGACAAACACGTACATAAATATCGAAATAAATAATCATGTCCTTGACACAATTTGTTTTCACTGCACTTGATAAGCTTTGCTATCACTCTGCATTACCTATTATAAAACCTCCTATATTGTTCTGTTTCCCTTTTAAAAATACCATTAATTCAGGGAACAGAAAACAAAATATGCCAGATAAGAGAAGACAGTCTGAAGTTTAAATTCAATACAGGCCAAACACCAGAGAATTATGAGAGCAGCAACTGGCTCCCTGTCAAATAGAGAAAGCAAATGTTTGAAGAATGATAGTCTTGATTGCAGTAAAGGTTAACCAAGGTTAACAATATCAGAAGAAGTAGTTACAGATGAGAACCAGAATTTAAACACTCTGGGACTAGCAAATTAAAAAGATGACTCACAAATGCATGCGCTCAGCTGAATTAAATTTGTATGTCACTGGAATGTATGAAAAAAAAAAACATAAAAAAGAATAAATGATGAACAAGCCAGTCCCCAATGCATGTTTCAAGGAACAAAGATATGCTATTATATATCCATCACAAAACAAAACCAAAAAAACCAGTTAATACATATGACTACAATTCTATGAATTCTATGCATCCATAATTGTGAATCAGTTACATATAGGAATGCACAGTTGTATCACCCAAGAAAAGTATTGCTCTGTATTTTGTTGTTTGAGAAGCCAGCATTAATGCTGTATAAATAATAATATAAAATGTCATCATGATCAGTATAATAAAACTTTGAGAGATTCAGTATTATGGACCCCTTCTTCAAATAAGTAAAATGTAAAACTACAACAAACATTACTGTGTAGGTCTATAGTGAGAGAGAAAAAACAAAATATGAAGAAGGCAAAACATTATAGCTTCATTGTTTCAAATGAAGATCACCTGGGAAGGAATCCTACTGGAGCATTGCAGTGCACCCAAATACCTGGGTGTCACTCTGGAGCATTGCCTGAACATCAAGCAAAAAGTGGGTGCTAGAAACAATATCATACGAAAGCTGACTGGCACAACCTGGGGATCACAACCAGATACAGTGAAGACATCTGACCTTGCGCTGTGCTACTCCGCTGCTGAGTATGCATGCCCAGTGTGGAACACATCTCACCACACTAAAACAGTGGATGTGGCTCTTAATGAGAAATTACACTGTCTAGCCCAGGGGTCCTCAAACTTTTTAAACGGGGGGCCGGATTACTGTCCCCCAGACCGTTGGAGGGCCGGACTATAGTTTTTTAAAAAAAACGATGGCCAAATTCCTATGCACACTGCACATGTCCTATTTTGCTACTGTTATGAATTGTAATGTAAATATCTGATATGCAGGATGCATTTTCATTGTTACAGATTGAATATAATTAAAGCATAGTGATGAATCACAAAAACAATGTTTGGGGGAGTATGGGCAATGAATGATGGGATTTGCAGTACCTTCAATCAATTCTGCTCTGACTTCCACAGACTACTGAGACCCCCAGGAATTACAGAACTGGACCAAACTTGGCACACAGAACTGTCATGACAAACAGAATATACTGGAGTGGTTTGGGAAGAATTGACAGTGATTTAGGGGAGATGTAGTTTGCCTACATCTGGAGAGTACTGTGAACCCAAACAGCTATGGATCTGGACAAACTTGGCACGAATATGCAATTTGCCCAAATTTGAACACTGGTGGAGTTTGGGGAAAATAGACTGTGACATTAGGGAGTTGGAGTTGATTAGATTTATAGTTCACGTACAATCAAAGAGGTTCTCACTGCATATTTGTGGCAAATGCAGGCATGGGCAAACTTGGGCCCTCCAGGTATTTTGGACTTCAATTCCCACAATTCCTAACTGCCTACCAGCTGTCAGGAATTGTGGGAGTTGAAGTTCAAAACACCTGGAGGGCCCAAGTTTGCCCATGCCTGAGCTAAGGTCACCCGGAGAGGCACCCCCTCCTCTTCCCTCCCTCCCTCCCTCCCAAAAACAAAAACACAACACGGAGGAGGAGGAAAAGGAGGCAGCGAAGTAGCTGGCATCCCCTGCAGCCAGTGCATCCTCCGTGCATGCTGGGTGCTGCTTGACTCCACTAATGCCACTGGGTCCAGCTCCCCAGCAGCACTGAGGATCAGCCAAAGGCAGCAGCAGCAGCCTCCCTTCTTCCCTCCCTTTTCTCCCTTCCTCCAACGCACGGACGGCTGGCTGGCTGCAAACACCGGGGCTGTAAACCTGGGAAATGGGACGTGTTTAGGCAGTTTGGATTGGGGAGGGGAGGGAATGGTGAAAAGATTGATGAAAGGAGGAAGCAAGGAAGAAAAAGGAATGAAGGAGAAAGGAGAGGGGAAGAAGAAAGGGAAGGAATTGAATGAGGGAAGGGAAAAAAGGAAGGCAGGCAGCCAGGGAGGGAGGCAGGAAGTAAGTCCTGCACCCTGGGAGAAAACGAAAAAGGGCATTTGTCCTTGGAAAGGGGGGGGGGGAATTGGTAAGGAAGTGAGGACAATGTTCCAAAGAAAAGTCAGTTCTTGTGGGTTTTTTCGGGCTATATGGCCATGTTCTAGAGGCATTTCTCCTGACGTTTCGCCTGCATCTATGGCAGGCATCCTCAGAGGGTGAGGTCTGGAGCTGGGAAAAAAAGGGGGTTTATATATCTGTGGAAAGACCAGGGTGAGACAAAAGGCTACTGTAAGATGGGCTAGGTGTGAATCTTTTCAATTGACCACCTTGATTAGCATACAATGGGCTGACTGTGCCTGGAGCAAACTCTTAATGAAAGGTGATTAGATGTCCCTGCCTGTTTTTCTCTCTGTTGTTTTAATTTTAGAATTTTTTAAAACTGGTAGCCAAATTTTGTTCATTTTCATGGTTTCTTCCTTTCTGTTGAAATTGTCCACATGTTTGTGGATTTCAATGGCTTCTCTGTGTAGCCTGACATGGTGGTTGTGAGAGTGGTCCAGCATTTTTGTGTTCTCAAATAGAATGCTGTGTCCAGGTTGGTTCATCAGGTGCTCTGCTATGGCTGATTTCTCTGGTTGGAGTAGTCTGCAGTGCCTTTCATGTTCCTTGATGCGTGTCTGGGCGCTGCGTTTGGTGGTCCCTATGTAGACTTGTCCACAGCTGCATGGTACACGGTAGACTCCTGCAGAGGTGAGAGGATCCCTCTTGTCCTTTGCTGAACGTAGCATTTGTTGAATTTTCTTGGTGGGTTTGTAGATTGTTTGTATGTTGTGTTTCCTCATCAGCTTCCCTATGCGGTCAGTGGTTCCCTTGATGTATGGCAGGAACACTTTTCCTCTGGGTGGATCTTCATCTTTATTCTTGTGGCTTGTTCTTGGTCTTGCAGCTCTTCTGATGTCTGAGGTGGAGTATCCATTGGCCTGTAGAGCCCAGTTGAGGTGGTTCAGTTCACCTTGGAGGAGGTGGGGTTCACAGATTCTTTTTGCACGGTCTGCCAAGGCTTTGATGGTGCTTCTTTTTTGACTTGGGTGATGGTTGGAGTTTTTATGTAGATATCTGTCTGTGTGTGTGGGTTTTCTGTAGACGGTGTGACCCAATTGTTGATCTGGTTTGCGGATGACTAGGACATCTAGAAAAGGCAGTCTTCCTTCCTTTTCTATTTCCATAGTGAACTGGATGTTAGGGTGGATGCTGTTAAGATGTTCCAGGAACCTGTTGAGTTCTTCTTCTCCATGGCTCCAAATGGTGAAAGTGTCATCCACATATCTGAACCATATAGTGGGCTTTTTTGGTTGCTGTTTCAAGAGCTTGTTTTTCAAATTGTTCCATGTAGAAGTTAGCTATGACTGGGCTGAGAGGGCTCCCCATAGCTACTCCATCTTTCTGTTCGTAGAATTCATTGTCCCACTGAAAATAGCTGGTGGTGAGGCAATGGTGAAACAGTGCCGTGATGTCTTCTGGGAACCTCTGGTTGATGAGTGCCATGGTGTCTGCAACTGGGACCATGGTAAATAGAGACACCACATCGAAGCTGATCAGTTTATCATTTGTATTTAGCTTGAGATTGCTGATTTTTTCAATGAAGTGGGCTGAGTCCTTGATGTAGTGTGTTGTGAGCCCAATGTGGCTTTGTAACTGTGCAGCAAGAAATTTGGCTAAGTCATATGTGGGGGAAACAGCAACCAAAAAGCCCACTATATGGTTCAGATATGTGGATGACACTTTCACCATTTGGAGCCATGGAGAAGAAGAACTCAACAGGTTCCTGGAACATCTTAACAGCATCCACCCTAACATCCAGTTCACTATGGAAATAGAAAAGGAAGGAAGACTGCCTTTTCTAGATGTCCTAGTCATCCGCAAACCAGATCAACAATTGGGTCACACCGTCTACAGAAAACCCACACACACAGACAGATATCTACATAAAAACTCCAACCATCACCCAAGTCAAAAAAGAAGCACCATCAAAGCCTTGGCAGACCGTGCAAAAAGAATCTGTGAACCCCACCTCCTCCAAGGTGAACTGAACCACCTCAACTGGGCTCTACAGGCCAATGGATACTCCACCTCAGACATCAGAAGAGCTGCAAGACCAAGAACAAGCCACAAGAATAAAGATGAAGATCCACCCAGAGGAAAAGTGTTCCTGCCATACATCAAGGGAACCACTGACCGCATAGGGAAGCTGATGAGGAAACACAACATACAAACAATCTACAAACCCACCAAGAAAATTCAACAAATGCTACGTTCAGCAAAGGACAAGAGGGATCCTCTCACCTCTGCAGGAGTCTACCGTGTACCATGCAGCTGTGGACAAGTCTACATAGGGACCACCAAACGCAGCGCCCAGACACGCATCAAGGAACATGAAAGGCACTGCAGACTACTCCAACCAGAGAAATCAGCCATAGCAGAGCACCTGATGAACCAACCTGGACACAGCATTCTATTTGAGAACACAAAAATGCTGGACCACTCTCACAACCACCATGTCAGGCTACACAGAGAAGCCATTGAAATCCACAAACATGTGGACAATTTCAACAGAAAGGAAGAAACCATGAAAATGAACAAAATTTGGCTACCAGTTTTAAAAAAAAAAATTCTAAAATTAAAACAACAGAGAGAAAAACAGGCAGGGACATCTAATCACCTTTCATTAAGAGTTTGCTCCAGGCACAGTCAGCCCATTGTATGCTAATCAAGGTGGTCAATTGAAAAGATTCACACCTAGCCCATCTTACAGTAGCCTTTTGTCTCACCCTGGTCTTTCCACAGATATATAAACCCCCTTTTTTTCCCAGCTCCAGACCTCACCCTCTGAGGATGCCTGCCATAGATGCAGGCGAAACGTCAGGAGAAATGCCTCTAGAACATGGCCATATAGCCCGAAAAAACCCACAAGAACTGAGTGATTCCGGCCATGAAAGCCTTCGACAATACATTTTCCAAAGAAAACTTTGCCCAAACCCTGCACCCCCCCCCCCCCCAAAAAAACATACCCATCTGGGAAACAGACTGAGCGTCAACACCTTCATTCTCTCCCTCCTCCTCCTCCTGGGGAGACCCTCCATTGCTGCACGTGGCTCCAGTTCCCGCGGCCTGTGGGGAGGAGCAGCGGGCCCTTCACTCCCCCCACCCCGCACTGAGTTTTCGCGCCAGAAGCTCGGCCTGCCCCACAGCCTGCAGGGAAGGCAGGGGGAGTGCAGTGGTGGACCTCTTTGCTCCCTCCCTCCCCCCCCCCCCCCCCCGTGCTGCTTTTTGTGCTCAGTTTGATAGTTTGGTTCAGATCCAAACTGGCAGAGGGGCCCCGGCAGCCATTCCAGGGAGGTGGAGGGGGCGGGGCCTAAGGAGGCCGTGCTGCGACCCCTCGAAAATTGCCCCGCGACCCCTAGGTTGAGAAACACTGCTGTGGAGGGAGAAGCGCAGCAGAGCGGACGCCATTGGCGGCGGCGAGGGGCATTGTGCGAGGCCAGGACAGGCCGCGCGGGCCGGATAGATGCCCGCGGGCCATAGTTTGGGGACCCCTGGTCTAGCCGGTATCGCACCACCTGACATCCGCCGGGAAGTGGCAGCCAATAGTGAAAGGACCAAGGCAGAGACATCTCCAGCTCATCCCCTGTTTGGGTATCAGCCAGCACGTCAACGACTTAAATCCAGACATAGTTTTCTAAGATCTACAGAGACACTCGCTGGAACACCTCAGCAAGCGAGAGTCCAAAAGTGGCAGGCTCAAACCCAGAACCTCATCCAATGGCTGATGCAAAATGAGAGACTCCCCCCTGGGCACACAGAGGACTGGGCGACTTGGAAGGCGCTGAACAGACTGCGCTCTGGCACCACAAGATGCAGCGCCAACCTTCAGAAATGGGGCTACAAAGTGGAATCCTCGACATGCGAGTGTGGAGAGGAGCAAACCACAGTCCACCTGCTGCAATGCAACATGAGCCCAGCCACATGCACAATGGAGGACCTTCTTGCAGCAACACCAGAAGCACTCCAAGTGGCCAGATACTGGTCAAAAGACATTTAATTAACTACCAAACTCACACATTTTGTATTTTCTCTGTTTGTTTGCTTTGTTCTGTTAAAAATGTAATATAATTGACTGGCTGTCCTGACACTAGAAATAAATAAATTGTTTCAAATACATGCTTGGGCAATACTTTATTGGGACTAGGGAGCAAACACCATTTCTGAGGGCCTGGCATAAGCTTGTTAACTCTGACCACTTTCACATTGTCACAGCAATCTGTAATTGAAACCATGAAAAATAAAGTAATTCTACATTTATGAAAAAACATCTAGCTTTGCTACTTTTATTTAACAATAATTCTCTCTATCTCTCATTTGTTTATAATACTTATAAGTTGCCCTTCAGTCAAAAAAGACTGCCAGAGCTTCTTAGAAATCACTAATTTGAGTATCCTCCCTTCTTATTTACAAACTAGATCAGTCATTGCACACAAGAAAAAGGGAATGGTAGTGGAAAGGGGGATGAAGTCCAGCAGACATTAGCTGCTCTTCTCTCCCTCAAAGGCCATAGCAATGGCACCAGAAACACAGAAGGGGGTTCACACCAACTGCTGGGCCAAGGGACCATACAACGGTTCCTGCCTAATTTGAACTCATTAACCAAGAAAATACATAAAGTTTAGAAAAATTGTCAAATAATGAAGCATTTCAATGGACTGCTACATTACAAAGTTGTGTATATATTTATCACAACAAAACTCATTCTCAGATTACATTTTGTTTGCTATATAATGTGAAACAAATTTCTATTCTCCACAAAAAAGTGGCATGCCTCTCTTCTGAATAGTCTCTCCAAAAGAAATGATGTGTTATGCTTGACAATACTGTTCATTCCGGCAATAAATCCTGAACCAATCAAACAGAATGTTAAATAAAATCTATATAAATAAAAATGTAATGTTAGTTCGTGCTACCATCAGAACTCAAAAACCACTGGAAGAATTGACACCAAATTTGGACACAAGACACCTAAAAGTCCAATTTATGTCCTCCACTAAAAAAAATGAGTTTGTCATTTGGGAATTGTCGTTGCTGGGATTTATAGTTTACCTACAATCAAAGAGCATTCTGAACTCCACCAATGATGGAATTGGGCCAAACTTAACACACACGGGCTCCCATGACCAACAGAAAAAACTGGGTTTGGTGGACATTGACCTTGAGTTTGGGAATTATAGGTCACCCACATCCAGAGAGAACTGTGGACTCAAACAATGATGGATCTGGACCAAACTTGGTATGAATATTCCATATGCCCAAATATGAACACAGATGGAGTTTAAGGGAAATAGACCTTGTCATTTGGGAGTTGTAGTTGCTGGGATTTATAGTTCACCTACAATCAAAGAGCATTCTGAACTCCACCAATGATGGAATTGAACCAAACATGGCATACAGGACTTCCATGACCAACAGAACACACTGGAAGGGTTTGGTGGGCATTGACCTTGAGTTTGGGAGTTGTAGTTCACCTACATCCAGAGAGCACTGTGGACTCAAACAATGATGGATCTGGACCAAACTTGACACAAATATTTCATATGCCCAAATATGAGCACAGATGGAGTTTGGAGGAAATAGACCTTGACATTTGGGATTTGTAGTTACTGGGATTTATAGTTCACCTACAATCAATGAGCATTCTGAACTCCACCAATGATGGAATTGAACCAAACATGGCATACAGGACTTCCATGACCAACAGAACACACTGGAAGGGTTTGGTGGGCATTGACCTTGAGTTTGGGAGTTGTAGTTCACCTACATCCAGAGAGCACTGTGGACTCAAACAATGATGGATCTGGACCAAACTTGACACAAAAATTCCATATGCCTAAATATGAACACAGATGGAGTTTGGAGGAAATAGACCTTGACATTTGGGATTTGTAGTTACTGGGATTTATAGTTCACTACAATTAAAGAGCATTCTGAAACCCCCATGACCAACAGAAAATACTTAAGGCCATCCAGTCCAACTCTCTTCACCAGGGCAAGAAAATGTAATCAGAGCCCTCCTGACAAAGAGCCATCCAGCCATAGATATAGATCAGTGGTTCTCAACCTGGGGTCCCCAGATGTTTTTGGCCTTCAACTCCCATAAATCCTAACAGCTGGTAAACTGGCTGGGATTTCTGGGAGTTGTAGGCCAAAAACATCTGGGGACCCCAGGTTGAGAACTACTGATATAGATAGATAGATATGATTCACACACACCCAGATATAGTATCATAGATTTGAAAGAGACCCTTAAAGAAGTACTATGATATGTTGCATATTCCAGAGTAGACAAACCAGACACTCTCCACATCAACACTGACAAAGAAACAACAAGAAATACTGTTTACTCACAAGCATAAAGGAATTACATATATTAGAAACCAACACTTTCTCATTACTTTATTTTCCAGATCACCAGACTGGGCCACAGTAAAGCGTGGCAGGGGACAGCTAGTAAAAATATAAAATGTTGATTATTTGGTAGATAGCTACTGGGTGATTGTGATTTTTACATTTTTGAGAGAATTATGTTTGTGCTAGTGCTGTAGATTTCTCTCACTCCCTGTTGTTTGTTACTAGGGGACTGCTTGCACTTAAATACGTTTTTAAAATTAATTGTTATCTTATTGTTTTATCCCACTCCTCCCCTCCCCTCCTTGTACATGCAATTTATACAGCAAACTACAGAAGTTACATGTGAAATATCAATCTCAATCTTAATGTTTACACTCCATATTTTAGCATATTCTCTAAATAATTCTTAACTGGTTCACACATCCTCTTAGTTATTGTAACCTTTTCAATTTTATCTATATTGTTCCATTTGTAATTTGTTATTTCCACAATTAACATATTCTGTATACTTACACCAATTAGTCAGTGCCCATTTTGTTTTGTCTTTCCAACACCTCACTAAAACAATTTGTGCACACGCTATTAATTTTTCTTTTTGTATATTCTTTACTCCTGTTATCCTTGCATGTAGTACATTTCTATTGACTATTACAGTCGCATTCCCATATCATGTGATTAAACACCCCTTTTTGTTCACAATCATAGCAACACCTGACCTTTATCCCTAGTAAAAAAATGTGAACGTTGTGCAGGAGTTCTGTACTATTTTTGTAACATTGCCTGCACTTAACTAAGTAATTGATATAATTGTGTTGTTGTTTATGCTTGGATTTTATATATTGTATTGCGTTGTTGGGCTTGGCCTCATGTAAGCCGCCCCGAGTCCCTGTTGGGGAGATGGTGGCAGGGTACAAATAAAGTTTATTATTATTATATTATTAAGTAACCTCTCTTGAATTACATTTCCATCTGGTTTGTGGTGAGGTGGTGATCAGGCTAGGAGACGTTATTTAGGGTGCTTCCAGACAGGTCCATAATCAGCACCAAAGCGTTATGATGGCCAAATAAGTTTTATTTTATTTTTAGGGGAAAATGGGGAGCTGTGTGTGTGTGTGTGTGGGGGGGGGAGCCATCCAGGAACCCAAAAGATTTGAGGTGGCAAATGGGGACTCACCCCTCAGGAAGGCCCGGATTTAATGAGGTATCTAATTATTCAGAACAAATTAATTCTGTTTTACTGGAGGCATCATTTGGATGCCTCTGGTAAAGCCGAGACAGGTCCCAGTGTTTAGGCCTGTCTGGATAGGCCTTTAGTTAATCTTAACTAAATACGTGATACAAAATACTGGAAAATATTAATAATTCTAGTTACGAACCTGCTAAAAAGTTTAACATTTTAACTTTATCTCTTTCTTCCTAATTGAACTCTTCCTGTCTCTTTCATGCTAATCTTTGGGGATGGCCTATTATGTCTGTATACTCTACAGACACAGCATAGACACCTGACACCCATATATTTGCATTATCCTTCGATTGTTAAACTTCTTTTCTCTTTGTTACTTTTTATTCCATGCAATGTACTACTTTTTCCTGCAAAGTGATACTATTTTTCTCGTAAAGTAAATATATTTTAATGCATTGTCGAAGGCTTTCATGGCTGGAATCACTAAGTTCTTGTGGGTTTTTCGGGCTATATGGCCATGTTCTAGAAGCATTTCTCCTGACGTTTCGCCTGTATCTATGGCAAGCATCCTCAGAGGTGAGGTCTGTTGGAACTGGGAAAAAGGGTTTATATATCTGTGGAATGACCAGGGTGAGACAAAGGACTTTTGTCAGTTGGACTAGGTGTGAATATTTCAACTGACCACCTTGATTAGCATACAATGGGCTGACTGTGCCTGGAGCAAACTCTTCTTGAAAGGTAATTATGTTCCTGCCTGTTTTTCTCTCTGCTGTTTTTGCTGTTGCAATTTTAGAATTTTTTTTAATACTGGTAGCCAGATCTTGTTCATTTTCATGGTTTCCTCCTTTCTGTTGAAATTGTCCACATGTTTGTGTATTTCAATGGCTTCTCTGTGTAGTCTGACAAGGTGGTTGTGAGAGTGGTCCAGCATTTTTGTGTTCTCAAATAAAATGCTGTGTCCAGGTTGGTAAATATATTTTCCCCTCCAACAGATTCCTGTTTGACATCTCCAGAGTCTTATTCCTCCTAAAGAAATCCCTCTGTTTCATGGATGAACACGATCAACTTAAATCTTAGTTTGTATTAGTTAAAGTTTTTATTTCTTCCCAATACAATAGAACAGAAACAACAAAAACAATTAATTGGATATTCTGTTAAGAGTAACACATGTTATCTCCAGGAATAAAAAGCAACAATCATGGAATAGTTTCCAATTAGAAATCTTAAGATGTATTTCCCTGACTGTTGACATAAAATATAAAATACAGTCTTCTGGTGAGAATGTTCTGGAAGTTCCTGATGGCATTTCTTCAAATGAATATGTGCATGTTTTATATCAGAAATTATGGTGTGAATTTTTGCATTGAATAAGAATGAATATAATGTAGATAGGATCCAAATGAAGCACTAGAGGAGAGTTTCTCAACCTGGGGGTTGGGATCCCCAGAAGGGTCTCAAGGGGGTGTCAGAGGGGTCATCAAAGACCATCAGAAAACATAGTATTTTCTGTTGGTCATAGGTGTTCTCTTATGGGAAGTTTGGCCCAATTCTATCATTGGTGGGGTTCAGGATGCTCTTTGATTGTAGGTGAACTATAAATCCCAGCAACTACAACTCTAAAATGTCTAGGGCTATTTTCCCCAAACTCCGCCAGGGTTCACATTTGGGCATATTGAGGATTTGTGCCAAGTTTGGTCCTGATCCCTCATTGTTTGAGTCCACAGTGCTCTCTGGATGTAGGTGAACTACAACTCCAAAATTCAAGATCATTGCCCACCAAACCCTTTCAGAATTTTCTGTTGGTCATGGAAGTTTCATGTGCCAAGATCGGTTCAATTCCATTGTTGGTGGAGTTCAGAATGCAATTTGATTGTAGGTGAACGATAATCCTAGCAACTAAAACTCTCAAATGACAAAATCAATCCCCCCAACCCCACCAGTATTCAAATTTGGACATATTGGGTATTTATGCCAAATTTGGTCCAGTGAATGAAAATACATCCTGCATATCAGATATGTACATTACAATTCATAACAGTAGCAAAATTACAGTTATGAAGTAGCAACAAAAATAATTCTATTTTGGGGGGTCACCACAACATGAGGAACTGTATTAAGGGGTCATGGAATTAGGAAAGTTGAGGAAAAACTGCACTAGAGTGATATCATAATCTAGCAAATTCAAATACCCAAATTTCCAGCATCTGAAATTATGTATATCACAATTCATTGTTTCTTTGAAATGATATGTTCTTGACATGTCATCCTTTGTATTGATGTCTGCATCAGCTTTTACTTGCCGACAGCAGTGTTTTGTCTGTCAATTGGCTAGTTTCAACACAATACATGTTTTTGTGGTTGTAATGTTTCATATCCTTGAACAGTAAAGTAGAGAATTTAGTACAAGTTATTACATCTACTTGTGTGAAATTTAGGTTGTTTCGGAAAAATTACTATTAATCCAACTTTCCCAAGTATTACTCAGAAATGATAAGCCTGTCCTTTTTTCTGCTATTATGTGTGCTGAAGTCATTTCTGACTTATGGTGATCCTAAGATCCTAAACACCTATCATGGATTTTCTTAGGAAAAATGTGTTCAGTAGGGTCTGTCTTTCCCTCCCTCTGAGGCTGAGAAGATATGACGTGACCAAGGTCATCCAATGGGTAGCTATGACTATGCCATGCAGGGATTTGAACTATGGTCTCTAGTGTTGTAGTCCAGGGCTCAAGACAATATGGCACACTATCTCTCCACCTTATGGTACAGAACTACATAAAGATAAGAAAAAACTACAATACATAAACGGGAAAGCATTTAGAAAACAGAGTGCTTCCATAGGAAATATCCTAGACTTCACAATGTATTTGCCAAGCCTTGAACAATTCCACTTTAAACTGCTGATCTCAGATCTCAATTGTGTGGGCAGACAGTGTTGCCTTGGTGATGCACAAGTCAGTGGGAAAGACAGGAAGAGGAACATTTCACAGTTCACTGCAGAAACTAGCAGGGTGAAGTGCTGCCTCTGAATTCAGCAAATGATAACACCTAAAATCCATTAACTGCTACCTAAAAACAAGTTACCATAGCAACACCAAAAGGAAATAAGGGATGCTTTTCATAGTAAAATTAAGGGAAAGTGCTCAAGTATTGGTTAATAAAATGCTTAAATTCCATTACTTTCTTTCTTATACCTGTGTCAATACAAGGAATGGCTTTGCCCAAAGGGCCGATGTAAGTACAGACTGAATATTCCTTGTCTAATATACTTGGGACAGAAATGCCTTGGATTTTGTTTTATTTTTAAATTTTGAGATATCTATCTATTGGTATATGTATATGCACGTATATGTGCACATATGTGTGCGTGTGTGCATGTGTGTATACACATATAGGCTGACATTCCAAAATAAAAAATGTGTGTATGCATGTACAAAATCATTTATGTTTCATAACATGAGGAAATTTTATACACAATATTGTACACAATTGTGTGAATGAAACAAAGTTTATGTATACTGAAACATCATAAAGCAAAATTGTCACTCAGTCACACACATGAAAAAATGGATTTTGGAGTATTTTGGAATTTAGAATTCCAGATAAGGGATGTTCAACCCGTTTCATCAACTGAAATAATTCCACTGGATATTTAAGATCATAAGCGTTGGAATAAAAAAAAGATGCTGATGTTGACAACAACAACAGTTCAAAGCATTTAATTAAACAAATCAGTTATGTGAATTCTATCTCCATATTGAGTGGTAAATTTAAGAAACTATGCTTTAGAGAAGTTTCTACATAAGACTTTTTCTTTAGACAAGACAGAAAGGGGAGAGCTGTTCATATAATGCTTTTGTGATATTTCTATCCATAGTTTGTGTATTGAGACACCTAGATCTGGTAGAACATGAAGCACTGGTTTAGGTAAAGGTAAAGGGTTTCCCCTGACATTAAGTCTAATCATTTCCGAAAGCGCTGGTTTGCTCCTCCCCAAATAAGCCAGAGAACTCCAGAATGAACTACAAGGTTTCCTACTTCAAAACACAGTCTGATAGTGGAACTAAATGAGAGGAAAACATCTTATCAGTGTATTTGTCTGTTCTAGATCCTTTGTTGTTCATTCGTTCAGTCGTCTCCGACTCTTCGTGACCTCATGGACCAGTCCACGCCAGAGCTCCCTGTCGGCCGTCACCACCCCCAGCTCCTTCAAGGTCAGTCCAGTCACTTCAAGGATGCCATCCATCCATCTTGCCCTTGGTCGGCCCCTCTTCCTTTTGCCTTCCACTTTCCCCAGCATAATTGTCTTCTCTAGGCTTTGCTGTCTCCTCATGATGTGGCCAAAGTACTTCAACTTTGTCTCTAGTATCCTTCCCTCCAGTGAGCAGCCGGGCTTTATTTCCTGGAGGATGGACTGGTTGGATCTTCTCGCAGTCCAAGGCACTCTCAGCACTTTCCTCCAACACCACAGCTCAAAAGCATCGATCTTCCTTCGCTCAGCCTTTCCTAAGGTCCAGCTCTCACATCCGTAGGTTACTACAGGGAATACCATGGCTTTGACTAGGCAGATCTTTGTTGCCAGTCTGATGTCTCTACTCTTTACTATTTTATCGAGACTGGACATTGCTCTCCTCCCAAGAAGTAAGCGTCTTCTGATTTCCTGGCGACAGTCTGCATCTGCCGTAATATTTGCGCCTAGAAATACAAAGTCTGTCACGGCCTGATCTCTTCAGCTTCTGTTAGGTCCCTGCCATCTTTGTTTCTTATCATACCAATTTTTGCCTGAAATTTACCTCCAATGTTTCTAATTTTCTGGAAGAGGTCTCTTGTCCTTCCTATTCTGTTGTCTTCTTCCACTTCCATGCATTGCTTATTTAAAAATAGTTCCTTATCTCTTCTGGCTAACCTGTGGAATTGCGTATTTAACTGGGCATATCTCCCCTTTTCACTGTTTCCTTTTGCTTTCCTCCTTTCTTGGTCTACTTCCAGTGTCTCAGCAGACAACCATTTTGCCTTCTTGGTTTTCTTTTTCTTTGGGATGTACTTTGTTGCCGCCTCCTGAACAATGTCGCGGACTTCTGTCCATAGTTCTTCTGGGACTCTGTTTACTAAATCTAGTCCTTCAAATCTGTTCTTCACTTCCACTGTATATTCACTAGGAATGTTAGTGAGATCATATCTAACTGGTCTGTGTATTTTCCCTGATCTCTTTAGTTTTATTCTAAATTGTGCAATGATTCCGGAGGGCCAGGCACCCGCCAGCCAAATACCACCGCTGGGCACGATCGCTGGAGCGGGGCCTCTGCCGCTGGAGCCCTGGAGCCTATGCTGGGCCTCCGCCAGAGCCGCCGCTGCCGGAGCCGCCGCCGCCAGCTCGAACGCCAGCTCTAACGCCAAGCCATCGCCGTCGCCGCTGCCAACCACCAGGGCCGCTGTCGCCGCCGTCGCCAATCGCCAGGCCCGCTACCACCGCCGGGACCGCCGCCGCCACCAGCGTGGAAGCCGCTCGAGCCCATCCGAGCGGCCGGCTCGCCCCCCCTCCATCGGGGCGAAGCGTGCGAAGCCGCGGATGAGTGAAGCCACAGGTGGTTGGAGCGGGGCGGAAAGAGCAGAGCGGGGCGGCGACGAACGGCAGGAGAGAGTGAGGCCAGGGCTGGGGGCCCCCTTCCTACACCAACGCCCGCCTGCATCAACGCGGGGACCAGCTTGCAGCAGCGGCGGGGCTGCCCTTGCAGTGGTATTTTGCCATCTGTGCCCTTGCCGTGGGACTTTGCCGTCTGTGCTGCCGCACGGGCCGCGGCGTTGTGGGCGTCGTCCGGCTGGGCCCTGCCGCCTGGAGCTTATCGGCGGGGCCATCACCACCTTCACCACCTAGCTGCACATGGCGCCCAGCCGTCGGGCCCAATAACAGTGCCTCTCCCAACTGGGCCTTCTCCATCGGAATCCGCCCCAGGCGTGAGGCCTCTATCCTCCAGGCCCTATCGAGTGGGCCACTGCATCGCCGGAGCCAGTGGACTAGGCCCTGGGCTACTAAGCCGGGCCTAGCTACCTTGCCCATTACCATCTGCCACCAGCTGGGCCTTCTCCATACGGACAAGCAGTGTGTAGACCTATTTGCAGTTGTGTGTAGACCTATTTGTGTTGACCTCTCTGTGCTTACCGATACTGTGTAGACCTTTTGTGCTGACCTCTTTCTGCTGTTAACTGACATCGTGATAGACCAATTTGTGCTGACCACCACCGTGTTAACCATCTCCGGAAGACAGAAGACTCATCCGCGTTTTTTCATCAATCGTCTAGAGTTTACATCTTGAATCATAACAACCTTATTCTCTTAATAGTGTGTTTACATACACCAACATAGTACGTTCCTTGACGACCTTTTGCTGCTAATTTGACATAAGAACACATTACAACACTTTAAGGCGCCTGCCTAACTGCTGCTAATTGCACTAGCACTTATATCCTCCCTCCCTACCCTCTATGCTGCACTTTAGTCAACGTTGAGAGCGAGACTCGGGTATTGCTGCACTTTAAGATCTTTGCACTTTATAATTTACCCAACGGCACGTAGTGGCGCTGTGACTGAGTTGTGTTGTCGATTGTGTTGCACTTAAGATCCTGCACTTTATGAACTGCCTAACTGTTGTGCCTGGAACACTGATCATCATCTGATTCTATTATTATCCATGTGGTTCCCCATCCCCCTGTTTGTACTGTCCCTGTTATTACTGACCAGGGGAAGAGGCAAGGGAGGAAGTGGGCTGGAGCCTGTGAATAACAATGAAGTGGGGAGGGGGGAGAAAGGGAAACAAGGGAGTTGGCAGGGGCCAACAAACCAAACAATTACCAATACAGAAACTAAGACCTTGGTGTTGGGCAGCGGCATGGAGGGGGGGAGGTGTTCCACGAGCCGAGGGGCCCCCATAGAGGTCGTGGTGGGGAGGAGGAGATGCGGGAAAAGGAGACCTCAAATTCGGCCTAATTCGGACCGCTCATCCACATTAAGAATCCCAAACCGGTCTCCTAAGGTAAATTGGTGTAACCAGGTGAGCGGGCCCTCTGGATTGAAGGTGGTGCTGTTGAACGCCAGATCTGTCAACGGAAAAACGACCTTCATCCAGGATTTAATCCTGGAAGAGCGGGCAGATCTGGCGTGCATCACGGAGACCTGGCTGGATGAAGCTGGAGGCGTAAATCTTACCCAGCTTTGCCCTCCAGGTTTCTCCGTACAGCACCAACCGAGATCCGGAGGACGGGGAGACGGGGTCGCAGTAGTCTACAGAGATTCCATCCATCTGACCAGGAGTCCCATCCCGCAGACCACAAATTTCGAATGCGTCCACCTGAGGATGGGTGACCGGGACAGAATAGGGATTCTGTTAGTGTACCGTCCACCTCGCTGCACTACAGTCTCCCTACCTGAGCTAGCGGGGGTAGTCTCGAGCCTGGTGTTGGAGTCTCATCGGCTTCTTGTGCTGGGGGACTTCAATATCCATGCCGAGGCGACCCCCACAGGAGCGGCTCAGGACTTCATGTCTGCCATGGCAACCATGGGGCTGTCCCAACAAATATCTGGCCCCACCCACTGTGCTGGACATACATTGGACTTGGTTTTCTGCCAGAGTTGGGAGCAGGGTGGCGGTGTAGAGGAGCTGTCTATCTCTCCGTTGCCATGGACCGACCACTTCCTGATCAGATTTAGGCTTACTGCGCCCCCTAACCTCCGCAAAGGTGGAGGACCCATTAAGATGGTCCGCCCCAGGAGACTTATGGATCCAAATGGATTCCTGACGGCTCTTGGGGATTTCCCCGCCACCTCGGCAGGTGACCATGTCGACGCCTTGGTCGCTCTCTGGAATGGGGAGATGACCAGGGCGATAGACATGATCGCTCCGGAACGTCCCCTCTCAAGTAGCCGAGCTAAACCAGCTCCTTGGTTTACTGAGGAGCTGGCAGTGATGAAGCGAAGGAAGAGGGAACTAGAGAGCGTGTGGCGCTCGGACCCAAGCGAGTCAAATCGAGCACGGTTTGTGTCCTTTCTAAGGGCATATGCCGCGGCAATAAAAGCCGCAAAGAAAACTTTCTTTGCGGCCACTATTGCGTCTGCAAAAAACCGTCCGGCGGAATTGTTTCGGATTGTCAGAGGTCTTTTAACTCCTGCCACCTCAGGCGGGAGCCCTGACAATTCGGTCACGCACTGCGAAGCATTTGCTCGGTTCTTTGCAGACAAAGTCGCCTTGATCCGCTCTGGGCTGGACACCATGTTAAATGCAGTCTCCGAGGATGTGACACGAGCACCTGCTTGTCCTATTTTGATGGATTCTTTTCAGTTTGTGAAGCCCGAGGATGTGGACAAGATACTCGGAGGAATGAGACCCACCACGTCCATCCTAGACCCCTGCCCCTCCTGGCTTCTAAAGGAGGCCAGAGGGGGATTGGCTGAGTGGGTAACGGTGGTGGTTAATGCCTCCCTTCGGGAAGGCAAAATTCCAGCGAGCCTAAAACAGGCTATTATAAAACCGCTGTTGAAGAAACCATCATTGGACCCACTAAATTTGACAACTTTCGGCCTGTTTCCAATCTCCCCTTTTTGGGCAAAGTCATGGAAAGCGTGGTGGCCTCACAACTCCAGGTATTCTTGAGAGACACGGATTATCTGGATCCGGCACAGTCTGGTTTCAGACCGGGACATGGTACCGAGACGGTCTTGGTCGCCTTAGTGGATGATCTGCGCCGGGAGCTAGACAGGGGGAGTGTGTCCCTGTTGGTGCTCCTGGACCTCTCAGCGGCCTTCGATACCATCGACCACGGTATCCTTCTGGGGCGCCTTGCGGAAATGGGTCTTGGGGGCACTGTTCTGCAGTGGCTCCAGTCATTTCTGGAGGGCCGTACCCAGAAGGTGTTATTGGGGGACTCCTGTTCAACACCACAGCCTTTGACCTGTGGGGTTCCTCAGGGCTCTATACTGTCCCCCATGCTGTTTAACATCTACATGAAGCCGCTGGGTAAGATCATCCGGAGTTTCGGGGTACGGTGTCATCTGTACGCAGATGATGTCCAGCTCTGTCACTCCTTTCCACCTGCTACTAAGGAGGCTGTCGAGGTCCTGAACCGGTGCCTGGCCGCTGTAATGGACTGGATGAGGGCGAACAAACTGAAATTAAATCCAGACAAGACAGAGGTACTCCTGGTCAGTCGCAAGGCCGAGCAGGGTATAGGGTTACAGCCTGTGCTGGATGGGGTCGCACTCCCCTTGAAGGCGCAGGTTCGCAGCTTGGGTGTGACCCTGGATTCATCGCTGAGCCTGGACCCCCAGGTTTCAGCGGTGGCCAGGGGAGCATTTGCACAGCTTAGGCTCGTGCGCCAGCTGCGCCCGTACCTTGGGAAGTCTGACTTGGCTACGGTGGTACACGCTCTGGTCACATCCCGCCTTGACTACTGCAACGCTCTCTACGTGGGGCTGCCCTTGAAGACGGCCCGGAAGCTTCAGCTAGTCCAGCGCGCGGCAGCCATGTTACTAACAGGAGCAGGACGCAGGGAGCATACAACGCCCTTGCTGTTCCAGCTCCACTGGCTGCCGATCTGCTTCCGGGCCCAATTTAAGGTGCTGGTGCTAACCTACAAAGCCCTAAACAGTTCCGGCCCAAAATACCTTTCGGACCGCATCTCGGCCTATGAGCCCACGAGGACCTTGAGATCGTCTGGGGAGGCCCTTCTCTCGATCCCGCCTGCCTCACAGGCACGTCTGGCGGGGACGAGGGAGAGGGCCTTCTCGGTGGTGGCCCCCCGGCTGTGGAACACCCTCCCTGTTGACATCAGGCAGGCGCCCTCCCTCATGTCCTTCCGGAAGAGCCTGAAGACATGGCTATTCGAGAAGGCATTCAACTAAATGCTACAGCAACTGGATACGACAACTGGAACGGAATGTAGACTACGAGATTGGTTATGATCCTATGATAAGACGAAGCGGATTTTTTAGTGCAATTAGATGATAGTGTATTATTGTTATGTTGTTTATAGTGCCATGGTAGTTTATTGTATGATATGTTTGTTTATGTTGTACACCGCCACGAGTCGCTCTAGGGCTGAGAGCGGCGGTTAACAAATGAAGCAAATAAATAAATAATAAATAAGAAGTTCGTGATCTGAGCTACAGTCAGCCCCAGGTCTTGTTTTCACCGACTGGATGGATGTCCGCCACCTTTGGCTGCAAAGGATGTAGTCAATCTGATTTCGGTGTTGACCGTCTGGTGAGGTCCATGTATAAAGCCGTCTTTTAGGTTGTTGGAAGAGAGTGTTTGTTATACACAGCGAGTTTTCCTGGCAAAATTCTATCAGCCTGCGTCCCGCTTCATTTTGTTCTCCCAGACCATGCTTGCCTGTGATCCCTGTTGTCATTTGACTTCCCACCTTGGCATTCCAGTCTCCTGTAATGAAAATAATGTCTCTTTTTGGTGTATTATCCAGTAGGTCCTGCAGATCCTCATAGAACTGATCTACTTCTGCTTCTTCAGCAGCTGTGGTTGGGGCGTATATTTGGATCACTGTGATGTTGAAAGGCTTTCCTTGCACTCGAATTGAGATCATTCTGTCATTTTTGGGTTGTATCCAAGCACTGCTTTAGTGAATTTCTTATTAATTATGAAGGCTACTCCATTTCTTCGATGTTCCTCTTGTCCGCAGTAGTAGATCTGGTGGTCATCTGATGTGAAGTGGCCCATTCCAGTCCATTTCAGTTCGCTGACCCCCAGAATGTCTATCTTTCATCTTGACATCTCGCCAATAACAACATCCAATTTGCCCTGGCTCATAGATCTTACATTCCAGGTTCCTATGGTGTGTTGATCTTTAGAGCATCGGATTCGTCGTTCACCTCCAGTACCGTCGGCCGCTAGCCTTCCTTTCGGCTTTGAGCTAGCTGCGTCATCACATCTGGGGCTAGTTGAACTTATCCTCTGCTCCTCCCCAGTAGCATTTTGGCCATCTTCCGACCTGGGAGTCCCATCTTCCAATGGCATACCGACATATCTCTGGTTGTACTGGTCCATTTAGTTTTCTTGGCAAGGATACTGGGGTGGTTTGCCGTTGCCTTCCCCAGGGATCACGCTTGGTCTGACCTCTCTGCCATGACCGTCCCGTCTTGGGTGACCCTTCACGGTTTCGCTCATGACATCATTGAGGTGCTCTAGATCCTTTAAGTATATCTTAATCAAGCTGTTCTTTTAAAAAAATTAAGGAATTAAAAGCCGCATGTCTTTAATTTGAAGTGAAAGTTACAATAACTAAAAGGTCCCCTTTAGCTTAAATTTCGGCATAAAATCCAGGGACACATCACTGAATAGTCAGTAAAAGAGGGAAATGCATAGCTTTTCCAATCAGGAAACAGTACGTTCTGCTAGAATAATATATTGATGAGTAGTGTATCAAAACATATCCACAACTAAAAATAATTATGCCATTTAAAAAAATTAAGAAGAAGCAAACAAAAATTCTATTGTTTCAAATGTGTCTTCATTCTAAACACTTCAGACAGCATATTTTTCTGATAAATCTAATGAAAACATAAGGCGGCAATTGAAAACACAGAAGAGTAAGATGACTTCCTTAGAAGCCATCTCTTCTCTCTGAGAACAAGTTCTTAAAAGGATATACTTCAGGGAAAGAAACCATCTCTTATTGTAAGCATATCAATGCCAAAAAACAATCATAATGGAAACACACTTGTTCTGTTTATAAAACAAATCTATGCTGTATGTCTTAAAGGGAACAAAAAGATACTAAAAAACTTTTCCTTGAAAGCAGAAAGAAAGGCTGGGGGACCCAATGTGAAAAAAAAACTTTTAAATTTTAATATAAAATTAAATACTTAGCTTCCTTATATTTTAATCTCACTGTTTTTATGCATGCCTGTGATCTTCTTGATCCTTGAGCTATGTTAGGTTTTTCATCCCAGCCAACTGACTAACCTCACCCTCTATGATACCGCTTTCACCACATTAATGTTCTAAAATAGCGGTTCTCAACCTCTGGGTCCCCAGATGTTTTGGACTACAACCCTCAGAAATCCCAACCAGGTTACCAGGATTTCTGGGAGTTGAAGGGCAAAACATCTGGGGACCCACAGGTTGAGAACCACTGCTTTAAAACCTGTTGCTCTGTCCTTTTTTTCTTCTTAAAAAAAGAGTACATCCCAATTCATTGATTTTCGGCCCTGTCATCCTTTTTACATACAGCAAAGGGACTGTGAACTGAAGTTCTGCAGCTTCAATCTTTCCCTTTATATATTTGCACAATGAGCCTCAGCAAAGGAATTCCAACAATTTGTAATTGAGGAGACAAAATTTGATGCATCACCTGTATGTTTGTTATTCTTTCCTATGCAAAGACTACAGTCATTTATTCATTCTGATAAATGAAACAGTGACTATAACATAAATATGGTAAACAATGTTGAGTGAACATTTGAAGTAATTTATCAAGTAAAATATCAAATGTCCATGATTTACATTATTAGCATATACCATATTAGTATGGTATTCCTTTCTGAATGAAATATTGCAAAACTGATTCAAAGTGACTCAACTCTTATTTCTATGTCTGAAGTGGAATCATGTGATAAACATGACTACAAATGAGGCAATACATATAACTGTAATATTGAGCCAATACGTATAACTGTAATATTGGTTGATATTGAAGACAATGGGGTATAAATATATATTTCATTATTGAATTTGTAAATTGAGTATTTTCCAATGCATCACTTACACTACTAATACAATTATTAAAACTAACTCCTGCACTTTTCTCCACTAAAATCAATAACTATAAAATAAAACTCCAAAATTAAAATTGATTTTCTACCTTCCATCTTAAAAACATACAATATAAATACTATTATCATCCCACTAACCTCTTATTTTAAATGAATTCTCTGTTCAACTTTACCATCTCAATATTTTATTTAATCTTCAAAAACAATGAGCATTTTCACATTTTCTTTTTTTTTTAAAGAATGATATAAAATTGAGGGATTAATTTGAGGAGTTATCATTGTGATACTCATCAGCATATGAAATGATTTATGTAAAAGACCGTGGACTGGGAGCTATAAATAAATGCTTTTTACAACAAAAGTCATTGGAACTTTCTCCCTCATAATTTCATTTTCAAATTGTACACAGACTCTCTTATAACCCAAAGAAAAAAGCATTTCAAAGTACTTAGTACTTGTAGGGATTAACTCCTTGAGAGGGTAGAGTCTTGAATGGGCAACAGGAAGTGATTTTGGGAGCACCATTACTGTAAATCTCACCAGTTGCATTAGGTGTGTGTCAAAATAGAGGAAGGTAACGTTTGCTGATGAACTGCATGTGCTGTTGAAGTATGTATAATAGGGAAAGTGTAGGATGGTTTATGGCAACAGTACGTACTCCCTATGTTGTCAAGAATCTGAAGATAAGCGAAGGTGGTCGCCAATGGTGGTCTATGATGCCCTTTATGGTAGCATCCTGTAGAAAGGGGAATCAGCTTCAATATGATCCCAACCACACACACAAAATAGGTACCAATCTTAATCTCATTACTTGCATAGCTTGTATTCCTACAGTCCAATAAGGATCTTGGACTATAATAAAATGTTGTTGTTGTTGTTGTTGTACTTCCATTACTTTACAACAAAGGTACCAATGCATCTCATAATACGACACGAGTCCCATGTGGTGGAGAACACAAGACTGATTATATTAAGGATCTTTCTTTATAAATCCTTTTGATGACTCCTCATTGAATATCTCAAGTAAACTGACATGGAAAATTGTTCTCTTGACACCAAAATGGGCATGCAGGGCTCAAGACTGCTGCCTAATTGGAGATGCTCATGAACAAGGATTAGTGTGATGTGTTAACAGAGAAGAGAGATGAGGGATTCACATTCTCACCTTCTGAATCGGTTTGTAAACCAAACATCATCAGATTCTATTCCACAAAGGAAGTTTGAAGGGACAAAGCCCCTTCTCCACCCCTCAATCAAGAGGAGAAAGTCCAAATTGTACCAACATTAGCCTTATCTATCTAAATGGCTACAAAATTATCTCTTTTTATCTGTGTATGAGCATGTGCATGTGTGTGTGTGTGTGTGTATCAATCTGCATATATGTATGTATCTCAATTTGGATTTTGCCCTGCTTGGAGCAATGAAAAACAAGCAGGGAAAATGTGAAATAAAAATGCATGACATCAAATATTTCTACATAAATCATTAATACTTATGTACAAAAGGCCATTTTACAATTTTAAAAAAACATAACTATAACAACTCGTTAATACATGCAGTTATACTACTTTTGCTGGTTTCCCCCTATGACTTTAACGGCATTTCAACATGCGGAAATTAAGTATGAGAAAATCTTCAGACCATGCCAAACCATGCCATACTTTCATGTTTCTGTTTTTGTCTTTAATGTTGATACAGTCAGTGGACGAATCAATAAACTTTGCTTGCTTGCCATACTTTCATGCCAAGAAAAAAAACCCCTATCTCCTTAATTAAGGACATGGGATGAGCACATCAATGTGGTAAACCAGCTGGTATACAGACATATTAGTGATATCCACAGTAACGAGAAACTGAGGTTTATACTTAAATATGTTTATAACTTACATCTAGATATTTTAATGGTATGCACAGTATGCAATAGATTGAGTTGCAATATGTAATTTTAAATTTTATATTAGTTTTAAAAATTAACATCCATATTGGAACCCAATAATATACCAGGACTACAGAAGCCCCTCCACTTTCATGAGGGTTAGAAGTCCACACAAATGTATAAAACATAAAATTTTAAAAGCCACTATTTCTTTCCTGAACAAACACCTCTCAAGGAAACTAAAGGCTCATCCTCCACTGAAATTGACTATAAATCCATGCTGGAAAATATAGAGAAGTGTTCCCTATGGAACCTCTAGATTTTCCAGCATGGCTCTATGGGTCATATCCAGGGAAGGTTGCCCTGGAATAGCTAGAGATTCCTAGAGATAACATATTAATCAAACCTACTAAAAATGAAATCCACAAAAGTTAAATTGGCAAATGTGGAGAGCTGACTGCAGTTTAATTATATGAGGTGTCCTAACAGTTATAATATGAATCAAACTATATGTACGTAATTAAAGAGCTTCACATCAACATCCTGTGCAAACTACCCTTAGTACAGTTGCAAGTTGTATGGTACATATATCTAATAAATAGATTAAAAAAATCTAAAAACACTGCAATAGACTGTAGTCCTAAAAAGGAAACAAAAAAAAAATCTTATGATGTTCTTATTATCTCTTGGTTAAAAAAATTGCCATGGAGTTTATATAGAGTTCTAGAACCCCAAAGTTAGGAAGAAGTGTTTTATATTTACCATAACTTTCCTGGAATTACATAAACACTTATTGTAAAAAAAAGAGTTCACAAGTGTTAAAGAAACTAGTACTGAAAATGTAAGTACAGGCAGTCCCCAGTTTATGAACATGATAAGTTCTGTAGGTTTGTTCTTACATTGAATTTGTTTGCAAGTTAGAACAGGTACATTTTTAACTCCAGCCATATAGATTTCATCTCACTTCATGTCCCTGTGATAACTGGATTTTGAAAAAAATGGCTTGTTGTGGAAACAAGGATTCATGATAACGCTTCAGTGGAGACACTTTTTCACCATGATAACTTTCAGGAGTAAATTTCCCTTCTGGGAAGTAGATTTATCTCATTTTCCATTGTCTCAACCCCATTTGTAACTATGAGTTGTTTGTAAGACGGATGTTTGTAACTCGGGGACTGCCTGTATACTAACAGCAGGGGAAGTATGTAATAATGAATTATAATAAACACTGATCAGTAGTTCTGTTCTGAAAATGAAAGTGTTCTAACATTTGATACACATAAAACATGCATAAAAGGCAGATTTTTGTGTAAGATTATTTCCACTATGTACAAAATGCAAAATCAAAAGAGATATGTTTAAGGAAATAATTTGCCTTCACCGCATGCAATTCAAATCCATTTTTTACACAACTAAAACATAAGGAATGCTTACTTTCGTCTTGTTGGTTTTCTAATGCAACTTCTTCTCCTCCTTCCCCTTCACCTTCTTCTTCCTCTTTCTGTGGCATTTCTTCTTGATGGCTTGAGGCACTGACAGAAAGCGTGTGGCAGCAGTGGTTGAACCCACTATCCCGTGGCAGAGTATAGCTGCGAGGCTTTCCCCCATTCCCATTTAGGACTTGCAATTTCTCACCCTCCACCAAGGGAAAAGGCCCATAGTGATCCTGTAGGTGGCACTTTTGAGTAGGAAGAGTTGATTGCCGCCTGTGTTCGGGAGATATAATAGTTGGATCAGAGAAAACTGAGTCTTCAAGTGGTAGAGTCTGAAGGTAGTGCAGTCCTGAGCTTGTCAGTGGTGTTTCTATTAAATCCTGCCATGAGCGTCGCTGGCTGGCCGTTTTGCGGATGGGAGATTCTGTAGTGCTCCCGACTGGTTCGTGACGGAATTCCTCATGTGAAGACTGGGACTGGGAAGTTTCAGTGGATGAGAGTCGGCTATGTTTTGGCTCTACAAAAGGACTTGCACAGCTCATCTGCAACAACAATGCACATTCTGGCATTAATTGAATGACAATGATAGGCACATGACTCCTAGAGTGCTCTCACTCATTTAATCAGTCACTATCCATATACAAATTTACTTCACTCACATATTCCACACCTTTCAATGTTTAGATACATTCTTACCCATGAACAGTTGCCCCTCCACTTTTATTGGGGCTACGGGTGTAGTAACCCAGTAACAGTGGAAAAATTGCAAATTAAAAGGACATTATTTTTAAACTGATAAAACACCTCACTAAGAATCTTTAGGTCCCCCAGAGCAACTCTATGGATACCTTCTTGCAGAGGTTGACCACTGAGTCACCCTGGAGAATAGAAATTCCATGAATAATCAAATCTGCACAAATTAAACCTGCAAACATGGAGGACTTACTGAAATATACATTTCTCTCTAAACATTTTTCTTAGCAATTTCTTATTTGCACATTTTATGTGATCAATGTTCCTTAAAATATGCACCTTTCTTTGCCATTTTTAAAAGACAGCAAATCTCCAAAACGTGCAGATTTTGGCACAGAAGCATGTCCACCGGGCTCCAATGAAGTGAAGTCATATATAGACTATATATCTGTATGGTTAAGTAATTTTTTTACCAGGACCCAACAGTTTATTTCTGCTCACAGAAGCAATTCCATCGATGGAATTAGAAAGAGACAGTTTCACCTACTCCATAGCCCCTGTAAACCCTCAACACCTGTTCTGGAGAACTTGGAAACTTTTCAAAGCAATTTTGAGAAGGTACAGAGAGCTATGTGTATGGGGAGCAAAGAAGGGGAAGCAAAAAGCCCTGTTTAGGGGGCAGCAGCTCTGGCTATATTGATTTCCCCAATTCTGCTAACTCATGTAGATTTACACCATTCTGACTATATAGATCCCCACAGTTCTGCTAACTTAGGACCATATTATTTTGGGATATACTCCAGTTCTGAGACTCTTTGAATGTCACTCCAAAGGGGTCCTACTACATGATGTTTGTACCATTCCGATAGTAATACCATTCCAGATAGTAATACATCTGAAACACGTTGCAGAAATGGAGTAATTGAACATGGGATTCTAATTGTGTTTTTAAAAACTTACTACAGTTCTGAGGCACTGTTTTATGTGTGATAATAATACCAGTATGCATTCTATCAGCTAAAATCTTGCTAGAACTGTAGTTTGAGACTTCCAGTTTCAATATCATACATTTTCTTTGTTAAAGTGACATAGGGAGGCATTTGAATGGATTAGGAAGAGCCAGCCTTCTGTGGTGTGATGAGTCAAAGTGCAGTATTTTATTTATTTATTTATTTATTTGCTATATTTGTATACCGCCGTTTCTCAGCCTAGCCGGCGACTCAACGCGGTTTACAACATAATATAACAATCAACAATATACAGTTAAAAGCATAAAAAACATAAAACACAATTCATACATCAATACCAATCCAGTTCAACTCTTAACTAAAAACGTGATCCAGTTCGTCATCCATATTGCCAAATTTTCCAAATGTAAGAATCAGATGTGATGGGGTCAGCATGCATCTTGTCTGAATTAAGTATGCAACCGGTTTTTAAAAAATACAGGATGCATACTGATATAAATTGAGTATATCCCTATGTGATATGGTCCTAAATTTATTCCATCAGCACACTATTGCATTCTGATTAATTTACCACATGTGTTGGGTGTGTTTTACCAGAATATTCTATTGTTTAGCACACACCCCAAAATGAAAGGAAGCATAAGTGATCAGGCAGTAGCCAGTCCACCTATTACAAATGGAAACAAAATCAAGCTAAAATGAATAAGGAACACCTAACAGACAACATTCTATAATATAAATTTATTCTACTTTTTTATGAAAAAGTCACTTTTCCATAAAAAGACAACTCTTTTTATGTCAAACCCATCTGAAGCTATATACCTGTCATATTTGTTGTTTATGAACAGTTTAGTCTGTTTACTAACACATGGATTTTGATATAGGACTAAATTACAGAATGTATATGAATGCAACCTCAATTAATTACAGACACCCACAAAGGAAACAAAATGTTTCTCCCACACAAAGTCTACTGCAATTTACAGAGGTTTTAGTGAAGCATCCATTTCAAAATTTATTTCTAACCAACTTGCAGATGACTAATTTTTTCCTGTGACATTAACAATATCAGTGCAGCTACTACCATAACACAACAACTTACTGAAGGCGGTCGTGGGTATGTATCATATGGCGGAGGAGGGCTGTCTTGTTTAGGTGTCGATGGAGTTTCTACTTCTTCCTTATCACTTTCACTCCAGTAATCTAGGGAACAGAAAGGTGTGTGTGTGTAAAAAATGAATTATATTATTTTGGATAACATGTTCATAGACCAAACATACAGACATTTTCAACTCTTTTTTTTTTAAAAAGTATTGTTATGTGACTTCATGCTGACTCCAACTTACTGTGATCCTATGTTAGGTTTTTCCCTGCTCTTCAGATATTGCCATTGGCTTTCTTTGGGACTGGGAGAGCTTGACTCGCCAGTGGGGATTCACACTGGCCTCTTTAAGTCATGGACCAACCCTCAAACCACTATACTACACGGCCTCTTTCATTCAGGAACTTATATTAGGGGGTCATAAATACTGAACATAGATATGTATGCTAAATACATATGGAGCTACTTTAGCATCCTATTATGGCTATTTAATGGGAAGATGATTGGGAGAGAACAGAGTATACATGTTCTGGATAAACATAATGGTCCCTCCCTGCCTTGCACCATACTAATATGCCTAAGAGCCTGACTAAATATTTTGCTCCCATTTTGCAATAGGAAGGAAGTAATTTTTAAAATGTTAAAACAGAGAAGAAAGGGAGTGCCATTTCCACTCTTTCCCACACTACCAGAAGCAGTCAGAACAACTTAGTAAATGCCAGAGTGTTCTATCCACAAAGCACTTCAAAATAGACACTCCAGTTTTACAACAGTATTATTGAGTTATATCACAGTTCTATCCTTCTCTTAACAGAAAAAATAATTTCTGTTAAGTTCAGGGTAAAATGCTTCCATGAAAATATATACCAGATTTCAGCTTTAAAGAATCAAGGAAAATAAGGTATATTTAAATTCCACTGAAATCAACATGATTTTACAAATTACATTGGAGCTTAAGACTGCTTACACCTGGTACATCCTTAGATATCAATGTTTCCTGATCAAAACAGGGAAGAATATACCGAACTCAGAAAGAAAAGCTGCAATTTTCCTCCTCATTGCCAAGTACTATTTGAATTTAAATAGTAAACAGCCACGTGTTGAAGGGGAGGTGTTATGGGCCCTATGAACTTCTACAATGTACTGAACAAAATAATGTAGTTTTTATAGTGTAAAATGCAGGAAATTCATGAGTTGGTTGCTTTCAAAACTAGTGCTTCTTACAAATGTTTTGAGCCATGAACATAATCATGTTAATGTCTGTCTCCTTGTGAAGTCAAGTACTCACTGGATATTTTAAAAATTAAAATGCAATAAAGTATTGCACAAGAGCAAAAATGTTTGTATCTATCTAAATGTCATAAAGGAGTGCACAGAATGTACAGAAATGCTACTGTTAATTTAAAGTGAAACAACTGGAAAAATTGCCTGTACCTTGTTCTTGTTTGATCCTCTCTCTTTCTGCATGTCCAGCAGCAAGCATATTAATTCTGTTTAACCACCTGAAATAATAGATACATCACTTGAGCTACTTTAGCAAGTTAAAAATTTCATGTATGGTTTTTAATTCAAATATGCACAGATCCTGGACTTTCTTAAATGGAGCACTCTGAGATAGCCAAAACTTCACCGAATCTGTTGCTCACAGATGTGCCAGAATCACGATATACTCCCATTGTTCCAATTTCTCAATAATGAATTCTATCTTACAAAGGTTGAACCAACATATTTAAATCCCTATTTTTCATACCAGCAGAAGAAAGATGTGAACTTCTGAAGCACAGGGTGCTTTCAATTATGTGACTTTTAATATTGAACCTTATGTATCATGTATTACAAGACAGTATAAACCTTGTTTGCATTAGGGAGGCAGACAGAGAAAAAAAATCCTTTATGATTAAAAGTTTTAATATCTACATGCAACATAAATTAAAGAACACTATTCTATTATTTTTTCTTATATTTTGTTTTTACAGTAGTGCTGTCACTATGAGAAATGAAGTAGTAGTACGGTAGGAGGGTTTCAAAACCCCTACTCTATAGAATTGTCATGAAATTAATTATCCAAAACACTAAATTGAGTTTTCATTCCTCTAGAGTTCTGCCAATACAACAACCTCTCCTTCTGGAGGTAATGGAGACATGTCAGAATTGAACTAATGCCTGTCAAGCTAATTATAATGCAGTTCAGTTGTTGTTTTTGTTCCCATGAGCTTATGCTGGTCCGAAACTGAACCTATCATGGGGTTTTCTTAGCAAGATTTGTTGGCTTTGCCTTCCTATAAGGATAGAAAAGAGCGACTTTCCTGAGGTCACTAGTTTACACCATACTGAAATTTAAGTGCTTGGAAGTTGTAATATCAACATTTTCATAGCTTGATAAGACAAATTACTTTGCTAACCATCTGCTTCTAAAGGGTATTGTTTGAACATTTTCCATTGTCATTGTACACCTAGAAGCTTTATACATAATATATGTTATAAAATGTTGGCAGCAGATGAAAGGTGGCCCTTAGTTACTGTAAACAGAATTCTTACTCTTCACAATAGATGGTAACCATGCATCTAATAAAGCAACAGACAGTCTTGAGGACAAAAACTGTCTCCTCTACTGAACTGAAATATGTGATCCATAGACTACTTTGTCAAATGAAGGGGAAAGCAACATCTACAAGATTGTTGCTACTGACAGCACGATCCCACGCATGCTTTCTCAAAAGTTAAACTATGTCTATTAGGAGTTATTTTCCCTTATATCAGCATTAATCTTACACCTTTCATCTGAGTACAAGAAAACCAAAAATGCTGTTTATAGTGGTTGCACATGACAGGAGTGAAAGGAAATAGAATAAAAGAATAAATCAAGCATTTATTTACAATAGCTGAGAAGTGCCATTCATTTTAGTAGCCATTAGAATACTGAGCAAAGCTGCTCTTACTTATTTTTAAATTACTTGAAAAGCTAAATACTTTAAACACAGAAATAAAATGTGAAATGTTTGGAGCATGCAAAAGAAAAAAAGTCTGCTTTGTTATTCCACTCTTGAAAAAAATGACTCGTTCACTCTCAACTTACTGAAGTAAAATATAATTTTGTTTTTATATTATGTTGATATGTTTATACATATATCTATTGAAATATTTCTAAATATTCCTATATAAAATGGTGTCAGGGTATAACAAAATAAAGACATTTTAAATCATGACAACATTTTAACATTTTAAACAATAAGAGATGTTACACAGTATCATGTATTTAACTAAATGCCATTACAAATCCAGCAAAAAAAAAATACATATGTGTACATCTATTTAAAAAACAAATTAAAGAGTCCCTGCACAGCCTACTGCACTATCTTGTAAATAACTAGCACAAATACATTTAGCAGCCTTGGCAAATAAGGCTGTTTTTATGTGTAACAAATAGATCTGTGATTGGGAGTAGTCAGCAAAATTTCCCATTAAAACCCCTCACTCTGTAAGGAAGCCAGAATCTGACCCAATAATCTATTCCTGGAGTTTTGATAAAGCTGGCAATAAACACCATGAAATATCCTTTATTCCTCTCATGCCATATAAATACAGAGCCTTACATTTCTTGGAATATTTTTTAAATCTGCTATTCAAAATATCCATGGTCAAAGCTTGGAAGCATAGTTCTGTAAATGCAGTTTTCAGAGGGGCAAAGGTAACCATTTCTCAGTATTGAACTCTTACATTATTTCAATTCAGCAAATGATGTCAACAGAAAAAAAAATGAAGATTTAATTAAAACTAAATCCTGATTATTATCCACCTTATAAATTCAGTTCCTTAGCTTGTTTTCAACACTAGGAATGATTATAACATGCCTGTTGAGGGGTTTTTAGAACTAGCTTGAACTAGCTTAGCCCAACCTTTTTTCCTCCACTGTTCATCTAAACAAAGCTTAGGGAGATGGTCCTCGGATACATATAAAGCCATCTTATAATATGGAAGGGCTGGCATCTTGGCCTTAGCTTTTACAGATACAATGAGAGCTTCTGTTCTGAGGAATGCAGCTGGAGTCCCAGAGTTACTGCCAACAGGTATCACACAAACATGTTCTGACGGACCTCAAGTCACGGACCTCAAGTCATTCAAAGTATTTTTATATATCACCAAAATTGCAAGCACTTTTCCTAAAGACATTTTAAACGCTGGAGTCACCAGCCCACCACATCTAACAGAAAAAAATCAGAACAGCAATGGCCATCTTCTGTGTTAATGTTTAGTAATTATGTCTTCCAAAAATTGATATTTTATTGAATGTCAAGACAATTCCTCGATTTAGTCTTGAAAACCATGTGACCCATTATTTTTGAGTTTCCATACCTGTTCAAGTCATCTAGATGTTCAGCAGCAAAATAAAAGCTTTTGATCTTAGGATGGCAGGCTTTGAATGCACTGTGTGAAAAAAATACCACAAAGAACTACAAGTCAAACTCTAAATATACATGATTTCTTTCAGCCTTAAAACAATATATTTACTATTAGAATCGGCTTTCAGCTGAATTTTAAAACAATATTATATGACTATTAGATGTACCTGTATTAGAATCATATGATGTATAATCAATACATCCTTCATACATCTACTTAGAGATGAACCTAAATAAACCAAATGGGTTGATTTAAGCAATCCCATATACTATTACTTTGGAGGCTTATTGGTAATCAGTAAGCTTTACTGTTACTTACCAAAATATGTGGGTTTAATACTGAAGTCTACGTAAATAGCAGCTATTTTTCGTCATGAATATAAACAATTCAAACAGTTGGAATCATTTTTCCAAGAATGAAGCAATTTATTTAGAAAGTAGTTGTATTTGTTGTATAGTTATATCATGCTTTTTAGAGATACTACTGCTTAATCAAATTTGACTTAATCGAAATATCCATGAATTTTTCATATCACTATGCCTCTAGTAATGCTTAAACTTTTAAAACTCCATAGTTGCAGAGGGGGAAAGCACATGGACTTACATGGACTGGCAGCAATGAAACTTGTAATCATGAAATTAGTCATGCTAATAAGAAACTTCATAGCTGCTCTCTCCCTCAAACAGATGAAAAGTAACTACAGGCAGTCCCTGAATTAAAAACATCTGACTTACAAACAATTCACAGTTAAGAATGGGAGTGAGACATCTACCTCTAGGAAGGGAAATTCATTCCTGAAAGAATTATCATGGGGAAGATGTGTCTCCTCTGAAGCTTTAGCACCCATCCTTGTTTCCACAACAAGCCAAATTTTTCAAAATCCAACATACAAAACCTATCTTGTTCATAACTTGGGGACTGCCTGTACTGTGAAAAATCTAAGGTAGCGCTGAGCTCACTTAAAAGTTGAGCTCAAAACATAAATATGGCTTGATGCCAATTTTAAAACCTTTGTGTGCCATATTTTTTCTGAATTAAATTCAAAAATGGTTTACAAAAATTGAGCTTTACTGCACAATTGATGTTATTAATTGATAAGTAAATTGTATTATCATGATACCATCATCTAAACACAAGTTACCCAAGTGTCAAAAACTGCAGTCCAGACCCTGAACTTAAAAAAAAACTCATTTGCCTTATATATTAGACTTAACAGACTTCAGTTGTCTTTTATGGTAGTATGTTTAGCGTAAAAATAATATTAATAATAATGTAAATTCTCAAAGGTAAATATTGCATGAGAGATAAAGGCTAGATTAGAAGAGAAATGTAATTGTTTTAAGCTTTTTAGTTCCTGCAGTACATTTCTAAATATTATTTTCAATGCTTACTATTTCTTGCGACATTCATTAGCTCTATCAATTTTAAATTCTGGGAGGCTGATAAATCCTTCTGCTTTTTCATCCTACAAATATAAACATATTAAACAATGAAAGCAAGAAGCACAATCAAACAAAATAAAGCAAGTTTACTTAATATCTTTTTTACATCAGATAAAACAGTTTCTCAAGTCGCTGACACTTTTTTTTAAAAAAAATCAGATAACAACTCTGTGTTCATTCCCCCATCAAAACTTCAACAAAAACTGATGAAAACTTCTTGCTATAATTGCAAAAACAATACTTAAAATGTTTATTTTTAAAAGCAACTTGTTAGCCACATCTCCTTTGCACAGTCCAAGTATACTCACTCATGAGATACATTATTATGGTCCATATTATTAAAAGCAGAATCCAAACTGAGTTCATTTTTAAAAAAACAAACACCAAAGCCTGTGGAAAATTAGTAACAATAATAATTTTATTTCTTACCTGCCTCTCTTCATGGTCAGAGGCAGGTTACAGCATAGTTAAAACACATAAACTTTGTAAAGATTCTATAAATACACATATAAAGTGTATTTCTATAAAAGATACATATTAAAATATATAGAAAAGAGATTAAAACACAGGGTACAAGCTTAAAATTCATGATTGAAACCAGCTGGGTAGGTCTGTTGCAAGAGATAGGTCTTCAGATGGTTTTAAATTCTGACAGCTCATTTGGCTTTTGGAACTCTTCAGGCAGGTTGTTCCACAATCATGGGGCAGATGATGAAAAGGTTCTCTGGGTGGTGGTTGCCAGTCTGGTTCTGGCAGGTTGGAGTAGACATCCCCCAGAGGACCTCGACATTTGAGGCAGATTGTATGGGAGATTGTACTGTAGGTAACCTGGATCCAAACCATGCAGGGCTTTAAAGGTCAAAACCAACACCTTGTACATAGCCCAGAAATTAATTGGCGTCCAGTGGAGTGACTTTAGAATACGTATAATACGTTCACTCCTGGAAGTTCCTGTAGCCAATCTGACTGCTGTATTTTGAACCAACTGGAGTTTCTGAATCTGGTACAAATAAATGTAACCCAATGTAAAGTACATTGCAGAAGTCCAACCTTGTGGTTAGTAGTGCATGCACTACCATTTTTAGGTCCTCCAAATCTAGGAAGGTCGCAGCTGGAGTATCAGCCAAAGCTGGTAATAAGCACTCCAAGAATCAGGAGCACTCCCAAGCTGTGGAAATAGTCTTTCAGGTAGAGTGTAACTCCATCCAGAACTGGTTGACACACATCCACCCCCAGATTAGGACCCTTGATGGCAAGCACCTCTGTTTTGTCTACATTCAGTCTCAATTTGTTTTTCCTCGTCCATCCCACTACTTCCTCCAGCAATTCCTTCAGAGGAGACAAGCTATCCTTAACTGAGGCTGTTTTTGAAGGCATGGAGACATATATTTTGATATTATCAGCATAATGATAACATTCCACCCCATGCCTGATGATCTCTCCCAGCGGTTTCATGTAAATATTTACATTGGAAATAGAATGGCACCTTGTGGGATGTCATATAAGAGCTCCTTTTTTGAGGAGCAGCTATCCCCAAGCATCACCATCTGGATCCTGCCTGAGAGATTAAGTGTCTGTGTCTAGTTCAAAACAATATTCCCACTGTTACTTTCATTCATGAAGACATGGGTTGTTCTGTCAATTATATCATGAGACACAAACTCTTGATCTAACATTGTTATCCCTTCTCCCTGTTCACCTTTTTTAGGGCCAAAGTGCACATTCCCTCCTGTATGTAGAGCCCATATATACTTTTACATTGGATGTATTTTTCTCCCTTTTTCAACCCTATACCTTCACAATCCAAAGTACATCCTTCAGCTACCCTGTGTTTTGAACAATTGCGTAATGCTCTTCTCTCCCCATCTCAGCTCAACTCAAAAAATAAGAAATTTCTGCAGACAACTCTATTTGATTATTTTTGGTTTTTTAAAGTATAAACACAAAGAAAGAAAATAGAAATAAATATGAAAAAGTGTACCTGGGAAGATGTATTAAACATGTAGATGGATATAAACTGGCTCTATGTCCAAATATTTATTTCCTTTAAATTTGACACTAATAACTGCCTTTTCCTCTTACCTCTCTCTGTTTCCCCATGAGCTTCATTTTCTATCTTTCCATTGGATTCCTCATTCTTCACTACCGGATGCTTCTAATACATCTTCTGATGTATTGGCCTCTTACTTTTGGGATCTCTCTTTTTTTTCTTTATTTTCCACCTAGCCCTCTGTCAGTTTTAATTCCTGCCAAATCAACAATGCCCCAGTCTCTCACAACGGATGAGCCCACAAACTGCTTAAATCCTTGGCTAACAGCTCACCCAACATCAGAGACTAAAATAATTCAATATTCAAGACAGGCGCTGGGCCTATAAGGCATTCACACAAACATGTATTAGAAGGAAATGAAAAATAGAATTGGATTATGGTATGTGAATTCTGAATTACAATCACAGTATCTGGTTACTATGACCCTGCCGAATGGTTTTGGCTAATGTTGTGCAATACAGTCAAGCTACTGTTTTCTCAAACAAGAGAAAGATATGCATCATTCAACTGCAGAATAACTTGGATTCACACATTTAATATATACATAGATGGAATTTATATATAACATCAGAGTTTAATTTGTTTGCACTCTATCAGCTTCATGCCAAATAGAATAGATTTCCTCTCCCCAAGAAATGGGGAGAGAGAAAGAACATTTGTCAGCCTCCCACGAGGCATGGGAGGGGTCTTGTGGAACCCTCCAGAAGACTGGGGGCGTGGCCTGCATGCATGCTGGCCCCAGTCGGGCGCATTCAGCGCCTGGAAGCCGGGAGGAGAAGACGTGCACCGAACGCGGGACGACGGAGTGGAGATCGGAGGGAGAAGAGATCGGAAGGAGAAGAGATCGGAGGGAGAAGAGCAAGCCAGAAGAGAGACGGAGATCAGTGGAGAAAAAAGGCAGAGAAGAAGATTTTAGGGGTCAAAATAAAGAAATAAGCACCCTCAGGTCGGTTACGGGGCCCCGGGGGTGGGTGCTTTGCCTACCCTTCCACCCCCACCCAACAAGCTGTCTCACCAGTTGGGGTTTTTTGGTGATTCTTTTGTCCGCGTTTCGCCATTTCCCGTTTTTGGCAGCGGGCGCAGTGGCGTGGTTCCCGGGAGTGGTACTGGGGCTGGCTCCGTCGCTGGGAGCATTTTTGGGGCCCCTTCGCACCCCCCCTCCTCTCTGGCTTCGGGCCTGGTTTGCGCCAGGCTGAGCGCTACTTCTATACACGTGGGTCGGGCGGATCAGGCCGCTCGATAGCGGAGATGCAGGGCAGCGACCCTGCGCTCCTTTTCCCCCCCGCGCCATCTTGGCAGGATGGCAGGACAAGGGTCCTGGCCTCGGGAGGCCTCGGCGGTGATTGGGGGGTTCCTTCTATTAGTTTCGTTAGGGTGGTACACGGGGCTGCCTGTTTTGTTTTCGGGCCTGGCGCTTGGCTGGCGGCTGATTCAGGATCATGTTTTTACTGGGCTTCGTGCGGTACGCCAGGGGGGCTGGGCCTGGATTGTGGACACGCAGCCGTGGCCGTTTGGCGCGAACGCGGCCGCCATTTTGGGTGGTTGCGCGGCCGCCATTTTGGGGCATTTCAATTAATGCGATGCCAAGTGTGCCTGTATGTCGCCCACAGCGTACTTAGCGCTGCAGCCGCTCGATACATATCGTCAAGAGGACATCAGGCCATCTCGGGGGGCGGGGGGGCCATTTATCCCGGGGGTGAGCTTCGGCTGCTAGCGCTACCTGTTTAACCTTACAGCGTGAATTAATGAAAACGAAAGTAGATCAATATAATCTGCATGTGGCGGCCTTTATTTATTTACATGACGAGCTCCCACTGTGAGCCTCAACTCATGCCACCTTGCTGGGTTTAGATACATGGGCTAAAACTGACTAACAGGCCCGGCTGTAGACTCGGGCCATTGCTGTGTGGAGCTCGCACTGTTAGCTCCAAATATATGTTGACTTTATAATAGGCACACATATATATGTATATATTTTATATGTATATATAAAAAAAATTTGTTTAAATTAATAATTCCCTGTTTGGGTTTTGGCCCAGGATAGGCTGGCGAGCTCCCTCTGTTAGCTCTACCATATTATATCGTGGACAGGAAATACAGTCAAATGTGGCTAGAGGAATAGGCCTCAATGGGAGGTTCTACTTGTAGGGGTACTGGGTGAGCTCATGATGTCAGCCCTAACTTGTGTCAACCTACAAACGATACTAGATGCAAATGTGAATAGATCAATATTCACTGGCCCATTTGGGTTTTCTCTTTTATACTGACACATTGGCAATGCTAAATGCAAATGTGAATAGATCAATATTCACTGGCCCATTTGGTTTTATTTTTAGGTTGGTACTTTGACTTTGCTGCTTCCACTAGTAAGGGATACGCACACATACTATATTTGTTGCCTATATATGCCAAAGGGCTGTGTTATGTGGGCCTCCCAAAAAAAAAAAAAAATTATGCCATGCAAGTAAAGTCCTTGCCTGCCCTATATATATATGTGACAAAGTTATCATCAATCTTTCTTGCAGGATGGCGCCTAAGAAGAACGTGGGCGGTCCTAAAGGGAAAGGACCCGCCAAGAAGACGGTGGCGAAGCGACCCCTCCCTCCTCAAGATTCATCATCTGAGGAGGAGGGCGTTTCGGCTGAAGATCTCGATGCTTTGATAGCGAGGATGGATCAATTCGAGAGGGAGAGGGGGCTTGCAATGCGGGAGGCAGGGCCGCGCCCAGCTCGGCGTGCTAGCAGAAAGTTAATTTTTAAAAATCTGCTTTCCCGTATGTCTGTTTTAGAAGCTGGCAGACGGGCTGCGGGTCAGGAAGAAGGGCGTGTCGGTCCGCCTGAGCCCAACCAGGAGGAACAGGGTTCCCCAGCCCCGGAGTTGCTGCCGCCGCAAGCCCTGGTGGGTCAACTGGCGCCGGTCAGTCCGGCCACCGCCTCACCCGGCCCGGCCAAGACGGCGCCTCAGCCTCAATCAGCGTTGACGGTACAGCAACCGCCTCCGGAGGCACCTGAATCAGTGGTTTCGGTGGCGACACAGCTGGATACAGTTTCGGTGGTGACCGGGCCAGCGACATCGGGCCACTCCTCGGTACAAGCGACGGCCCTGGTGGGTCCTTCTACGTCATCAGGTAATAGCACCACACTGGTCTGGCCTTGGGGTCAGGGCCAGACACAAAACACATCACTTAATCGGGCAGGGTTGGCCTCTGCTACAGTTGGAGCTCCGGCAGCAAATGTTGGTCTCCAAGAATCTCTGGTTGCGCCAATTTCACTGGAAATGGCTAGGACAGGTGATTCCAACCAATATTGGGGAACGGATAAATGGGTGTTGCCGGTGATAACAACGGCGGCCTCTGCGTCTTTGGGTTCTCATTTGTCTCAGAAGACGATAGATAGAATCCTTAGGAACGAATATGTTGACATTTTTTCCCTATATTTTAGGGAGTTAGATAAAAAAGAAAAGGATGATCTGGACGAGGAAAGAAAAGAAAAGCTTAAGAAAAGAAGGGTAGAACAAAATTGGAAGAACTGGATAGCATGTTACACTATATATGCATCCTTGTTAGTAGAAGCTCACCCTTACAGGGCTAAGTCCCTTTTCAAATATCAGAACATAATATATGGGGCTTACGTCAACTACACAGGCCAAGCGTGGCTGGTCTACGACAGCCGTTTTCGTGCTGAAGCCGCCACAAAGCCTGATAAGAGATGGGACCTCATCGACAGTCAACTGTGGATGGAGGTAATGAATTCAACCAGATCAGTTTCTGGTGTGAAGGCCGACAGCGGCCATACCATCCAAAATACTAAAGTTATTCAGCCCTTTCGGCAAGGAGGCCCAGCGCAACAGACTCAGAAACAAAAAAGTATGTGCTGGGAGTATGCGGCCCAGGGAGTCTGCGCTCGCAAGAGTTGTAAATTCCAACACGCCTGCACTATTTGTCAGGGCAACCACTCAGCAAAAAGCTGCTTCAAGGGAAAACCCACAAGAGCTACGCCAAAAGAGACCCAGTTCAACCGTAAGAACCCAGCCCAGCTTAACGTTCCAAAAGGGCCCCAGTCCAATTAAGTTGGGCCCCCTTAGTTGGTGGTTAGATAGATATCCTGACAGAGCCGCTGCAGTTTACTTGCTGCGCGGATTTAGCGAAGGATTTAGAATTCCGGCCCTTGGGCCGCGTTCCCCTTGTTTATCGCCCAATTTAAAGTCTGTGCTTGGTTTCGAGTCAGTGGTCAAGGAGAAGATTGATAAAGAAGTTAATGAAGGCAGGGTTTTGGGTCCATTTGTCTCACCCCCCACTGCTCAATTTAGGGTTTCCCCGTTGGGAATAGTTCCCAAAAAAGCCGTCGGAGAATTCCGCCTCATTCACCATTTGTCCTACCCTAAAGGGATGTCGGTGAATGACGCCATTCCCGATGAGCAATGCTCAGTCAGCTACACATCATTTGATGCAGCAGTTCGAATGGTGCGACGTTACGGGCCGGGAGCCGAGTTGGCCAAGTGCGATATCAAATCGGCTTTCAGGCTGCTCCCGGTACACCCGGCCGATTTTGAGCTGTTGGGCTTTCAGTTTCAGGGTTTGTTCTATTTAGATCGAGCTCTGCCCATGGGGTGTGCGGTGTCCTGTGCCACTTTTGAAACCTTCAGTACTTTTCTCGAATGGGCGGTAAAAACACATTCGGGTCTCAGAGGTGTCGTACATTATTTGGACGACTTTCTTTTTGTAGGTGAGGGCCGCTCGGGTGATTGCGGTACCATCCTGCGCGCCTTCCAACAACTAGCGCACTCCCTGGGAGTGCCCCTAGCCGAGGAGAAAACAGAGGGTCCCCTTACAGTTCTTACATTTCTAGGGATAGAACTCGACACTGTCAATCAGTTTTCCAGACTGCCATCCGATAAAGTTGAGGGTTTGATTGCCAAAATACAACAATTTTTGTCGCGGCGTAAAGCCACGCTGAGAGAATTCCAACAAATAATTGGCCATTTAAATTTTGCATGCAAGGTGGTTGCGCCCGGGCGGGCTTTCCTACGCAGACTGTGCGATGCCATCTCTGGAGTTGTACTGCCACATCATCACATTAGGGTGACATTAGAGATAAAAGCGGATTTGGACACCTGGCTGCAGTTTCTGCGCCAGTTTAATGGTATATCTTTTTGGCGTCAGGAGCTATTGGTACGGAATGCCTTACAAGTCGCTTCTGATGCCTCGGGTGCTATTGGTTTTGGGGTTTACTTTGAAGGGCACTGGTGTGCCGAGAAGTGGCCGGAAGAATGGCATGCTTGGGGCATTACATCTGATTTAACCTTTCTGGAATTCTTTCCCATCTTGGTTGCGGTCACCCTTTGGGCTGGCAGGTTTGCCAATTCCACCGTCCACTTCTGGTGTGACAACATGGCCACAGTACATGTCATTAACACGCTCACATCCAAGTCACGCAGGGTTATGGGCGCTATCCGCCTATTTGTGTTGCAATGTCTTAAGTTTAATGTTTTGTTTCGCGCGTTCCACGTCGCGGGTCTTAACAACGCCTTGGCTGACGCTCTGTCTCGTATGCAGATGGAACGGTTCAGACGGTTGGCACCCGACGCGGACGTACGGCCGGAGCTCATGCCAGACCATCTCTGGAAGGCTGGAGTGAGGAAGCCACGTTAGGTATGAGATTCGCGTTAGCACCTAGTTCTCGGAAATCATACGCCAGGGCAGTGCAGGAGTTCATAGAATTTAGGAGTCACTATAATTTACCGGAAATCATGCCGGCACCTTATGACCACCTTGTCCAGTTCTGTGTTTATCACAGGAGGAGGGGCGTGGCAGCCCAATCGATTCGGTCAAAGTTGTCGGCGCTCGCATACTGGTTTAAGGCCCAGGGATGTTGCGACACCACCGATGACTTTCGCCTTCAAAAAATTTTAACGGGGTGGGCTAGGCAGCGCGGTCATCTTAGGGATGATCGCCAGCCCTTTACACCTGCAATCCTTAGGGGACTAAAACAGCTATGGCCCAGCCTGTGCACGACACGTTACGAACAACTATTATTTCATGCGGCGGCGTTGACTGCATTCTTTGCGGCTCTTCGGGTGAGTGAATTGGTGGCATTATCCAAAAATGATACCTCACACCGCGCGCTTTTGGTTTCGGATGTTAAGGTTTTTCAGGAGACTATGGAAATTAGAATTAGAACTTCCAAAACGGACCAAGGGTCGAGAGGCCAGGTGCTTAAGCTGCAAAAATGCGGGGATGACGAACTGTGCCCTGTTTTGGCCATGACTCAATTTACAGCAATCAGGGGCTTTGGAGGAAGCTATTTGTTTTGTCATCAGGATGGCAAGCCGCTGACAAAATTCCAATTTTGGGCCATCACAGCAAAAGCACTCAATCTCTTGGGGTTGGGTCACCTTAAATTTGGGACCCACTCATTTAGAATTGGAGCAGCCTCGTCGGCAGCGGCCATGGGTTACAGGGATGAAGAAATAAAAGCCCTGGGTCGATGGAAGTCGTGTGCGTTTCGAGGCTACATACGATCAGCTTCCTCATAAGTTATTGTTATCGTTGCAGGTCGCGCTGGGCTGGCTCATAGATGGAGGGTCCTGGTCTGCGGCCACAGTTATATTTTCTGGGCAGGAAGAGAGGCCCTCAGGACTGCCTATGGCCAGCATTTGGGCCTCGCGGCTAATGCAACGATGGAATGGAAGGGCGTAAGAGGCCTCCGTTGGGACGGTTTACGCCCTTTGCTGTTTGATGCCAGGAGTGGGCCCCCTCCTGATGTTCTGTTGATCCACCTCGGTGGTAATGATTTGGGCCTGTTAACAGGCAAAGCCCTCTTTCTACAAGCGAGAGCTGACATCCGAAAGATCTGGTGGACATGGCCCCAGGTTCACGTGGTCTGGTCAGCTATTATACCACGTCGCAAGTGGCTAGGTGGGGGCGACGTGCGCAGGCTAGAGAAAGCCAGAAAGCGGGTGAACCGGGCCATGCGGGTCTTCATGGTCCATCAGAGGGGCCATTATATTGAACACCCAAGCATCACACGGGATGACGAGAGTTTATATCGGAGTGATGGGGTGCATCTTTCAGAATTGGGCAACCAACGGTTTTTGTTAGAGTTGCGAGAGGGTATTAAAAGGGTGTTAGAGGAATTGGTGGGGGATGGGGTCGAAATAGACATTTGACCCCAATCCGTGGCATAAATAGCGAGGGAAATTCCTGTTAGTCGGTGTGCACCTAGGGCACCCCTTTAAGGGGTGACAGGCCATTAAGTTGGACACTCACCACGGTTAAAGGGTGAAGTGTAGTTAAATGGCCTCGAAATGGAAGGAGTCTGGTTGCAACAGCTTGGAAAGAGACTCCTCTTTCATTTCCCTTCTTGGTGATCTGGTTTATCACCGGAAAACCCAGGTGCTTCGCCCGGAAATTATTGTTATCGGGTAGTGATACTACCTGGGTTAGGTTTTACCAGTTCCTGGCACCCTTGAGTTAAGTTAGAAAGTTAAATAGGTAACATTTAATAAAAGTTGCCCAATTTGAATCCAAAATATTGGTGTTGCGTCTTTTATTCTCATGTCTTACTTCGGGGGTTGGCAGACAATAGATTTCCTCTCCCCAAGAAATGGGGAGAGAGAAAGAACATTTGTCAGCCTCCCACGAGGCATGGGAGGGGTCTTGTGGAACCCTCCAGAAGACTGGGGGCGTGGCCTGCATGCATGCTGGCCCCAGTCGGGCGCATTCAGCGCCTGGAAGCCGGCCCACCACTCCCGCCCATTAACAGTATAATTTGCGGTTGCCTGCGGAGCCGGGTAGGAATTTTTTCCCCCTTCTTATTTTCTAGGGGGGGGGGGGGGGTTTGCCTACCCTATACTGTTTAGGGGCTAGATAGAGGGGTGAGCAATTACGTTAAATAGGTTAGGCATAAATAGCGAGGGAAATTCCTGTTAGTCGGTGTGCACCTAGGGCACCCCTTTAAGGGGTGACAGGCCATTAAGTTGGACACTCACCACGGTTAAAGGGTGAAGTGTAGTTAAATGGCCTCGAAATGGAAGGAGTCTGGTTGCAACAGCTTGGAAAGAGACTCCTCTTTCATTTCCCTTCTTGGTGATCTGGTTTATTACCGGAAAACCCAGGTGCTTCGCCCGGAAATTATTGTTATCGGGTAGTGATACTACCTGGGTTAGGTTTTACCAGTTCCTGGCACCCTTGAGTTAAGTTAGAAAGTTAAATAGGTAACATTTAATAAAAGTTGCCCAATTTGAATCCAAAATATTGGTGTTGCGTCTTTTATTCTCATGTCTTACTTCGGGGGTTGGCAGACAAAGGAGATTCTATTTTTAAAAGCAGTTGTTTCTTTCAATGCAGAAAGCAAAACAATCAAAATCCCCCCACACAACAATTTAAGCAAGCTGTAACAGTTATATATTATTCTGTTGCCTATGCATGTATCATAGACTTGAATTCTCTATAGAAAAGGCAACAAGAATGCCAGCGTCTTACCTCCTCATTGATATACCAGTACAATGAAGTCTCTTTCAGAACAAACCAGTATTTTTTCCATTTTTGTGAAAAATAACTCTTGGCATCTTTCTTTTTCCAAAGCCAGCCCTCACAGTCTCCACGACCAAGGTCTTTACAGGAAATTCGTCTTTTGCTCTTACTTGGTGCAAGACCTGTAACAATAATTTTTCAAAAAGGAAGACTGTGTTTAGGATATACCATGCTTATAGAAGTTCTCTGAAAGTATTACTCAACAAGGATTATAAAGTTAGGAAGTTATTAGAATTGCCACCTTTTGAATAGATGCATTCATAATTCTTATATCTCTTTAATATGCCAGCATTAAATTTGTAATATTGTAATATTTTACCTTTGTTCTTCTTCTTGGATTTGTGCTGTAGAGAAGACTGCTGAAATGTCTAGAAAAAAACCCACAAAAAACTTCTGGTTAATATGTGCAAAGCTCATCAAAGCAGGTAATTTACTACAAAGGTTAAAAAATAGATACCTAAGCAAGACACGCTTTAATGAATATCAAGGGGATTGTATTCACTGGCTACAGATGTTCACAGTTACTTGGACTGGTAATACAGGGTTAGTCAAAATGCATAGGCCAATAAGCCATTCAATTGAATGGCTTATTGGCCTATGCATTTTGACTAACCCTGTATTATTGTGTTTTGAAACACAAGATAATGTATCCCATTTAAATTTAAGTGGACCACACAGACCATACATGAAGCTCTTTGATCTGTATACCTAATAAAACTTGGAAGTACTGAAAGTGAATAAAAGAACCATTTAAAGATGCATCCCTCTGAGCCAACATAACAATATTCAATTTTTGAAATATGATGGTATTGATCATCTGGATATTATGCCTGCTCTGTATAGGAAAAACCTGTAGATAGAGGGACAAGGACACTGTCATAGAAAACTAGGCACTTGACGATTTTTAATATTGGCCCTTTTTGTGCTGGACAATTGTACTTTGTTTGATTCTGCAATGGGTGCTTCAGCACGATGAGCTATAATCTTGAATGAATAGTATAATTTTGCACTTTCACCTTATCACATGTTTTGAGCATCTCAAGAACATGTGAGTTTTTTTTGTAGTGAAAGGAAGGCTTTGCATCATATTGTGTGTGTCCATATTGCACAATATTGTGTATGTCCATATTAGAAAAGGAATGGGAAAATGTGACTCAAACTTTGTTTAGATATGAAAACTTATGAGAGGTTGTGTTTGGGGATCACTTTTTGTATAATCCCATCTTCCTTTTGCAGATGAAGCCACACATACTTCAAGAAAGGGATATATGAACAAAGAGTCTTGAGGCATTTATGTCATTATAAAGACAACTGAAGAATTCAGAACCTTTCTCTTCCTGCCATTCTGTGGGAAAAGCTTTGCTTTAAGGAAAGTAGGCCAGATGCAAACTGATACCTAAACACTATCTCTTTTGGCATAGTTGATGCAGCCTTCATGACATACTAGCTTTGCAACTTGGTTTTCCCTAATCTCGTAAGTTTGGAACATTATTCTCACTTGATTTCTCTGAACAGATCAATGGCACTACCACATAATGTTATCTGTAGAGACTACAGACAATAAGCCCATTCAGAATAGCCAAATAGGCTGGGACATGTTTGTTTTTATTGCTATTCTGAATGCTGTACTTTCTAATTTTATTTTTATTATATAACCTAACTTGCTCTTCCTCCAGGATGTTCCCCAGAAATGCCCGTACATTATTGCATTTTTTGATTCCATAGATGAATGCAAACTCTCTCCTACCCTGGTGCATTTCAGTATACTTTCAATACTAAATCCACTTTTATATCTACTATTGAGGAGTACCTTGTGATATAGACTGGGAAAATTATTTTTGAAGGCTTTTGAAGCCTACTTCATGACCCACCCTGGCACTTCATTCCACACCTTGACCAGGGAAATGGAAACCTATCTTATTTTTTTAAAAAAATATGGCATATGCATCACTGCACTATTGCTATAAGCAGTGGTGGGCAGATTACTTTTTTTCTTTGCTGAGATGTCATTTCTCACACAAAAATTCACTGTGTGAAATGAGATACTGGAGATGACAAATATGGAGAAAGCAGGAGTCCATGTGGACTATTAGACAGATTAGAGAGATGGGCCAAAACTAACAAAATGAAGTTCAACAGTGACAAATGCAAGATACTCCACTTTGGCAGGAAAAACGAAATGCAAAGATACAGAATGGGGGATGCCTGGCACTATATGATACAATGTGGTAACAATAATGATGTTGCGTAATCTTAAGGAAGAGCTCTTGGTGTCTACTCTTCCAATGGATGGTTTCACTTCATGTACTGAGGAGCACTAATACTTCATCAACAAGTTAATGATGCATTTCTAGACCAATTATGAAACAGCATATAACAATTCCCCCTGTGCCTAAACAAGAGAAACAGACTTCAAAGTCAACATCATTTTTCTTAAGTCTGTGTAATATGCAGATAATTACTTTCTTCATCCTTTTTCTACTCCTCTGCCTGTTAGGCCTTGAATAAATGGTAACTGTGTGAGAGTCAAGGACTGTTTATCCTAACAGTTGGTATGGAAGAGAAAATACAAATGAACACAATTAAATGGCAATTTATGCCTAGTAAAGGTAAAGGTAGTCCCCTGACATTAAGTCCAGTCATGTCTGACTCTGGGGTGTGGTGCTCATCTCCATTTCTAAGCCGAAGAGCCAGCATTGTCCGTAGACACCTCCAAGGTCATGTGGCCGGCATGACTGCATGGAGCGCCGTTACCTTCCCGCCGGAGCGGTACCTATTGATCTACTCACATTTGCATGTTTTCGAACTGCTAGGTTGGCAGAAGCTAGGGCTGACAGCGGAAGCTCACGCCACTCCCCGGAATCGAACCTGCGACCTTTCGATCACCAAGCTCAGCAGCTCAGTGCTTTAACCCACTGCGCCACTGGGGGCTCCTTATGCCTAGTACTCTATTTGCTGATTATTATGAAACTCCAAAAAACAAATACAAAGGAAAAAAGGAATGTTCTGGTCACAACTGTCAAACATTAAAGTCAAACAAGTTTCTTGGAGCATAGTATTTCTCAGGCAAGATCGTATTTTATGATGTTTACATGTAAACCTGTATTTTCTGATAATCTAGTAATCAATAAAATGAATGGTATCTAAATAACCTCTCAACCTCTATAGATGCAGGTGAAATGTCAGGAGAGAATATTTCTAGAAGATGGCCATACAGCCCGAAAAACCTACAACAACCCAGTATCAAAATAGCTATCATTGGTTGAGAGGTGCAAGCTGGATTTATTTAATCAACTTTGATATGAATGGTTACTTGAAAGAACTCTGCTTCTTTAATTCTTTCCACTCAAATCATTAAGGTCTGCATATTAAATTCTGTTTTATGTAACTGAATTTCCAAAAGCATCTGTATAAAATAGAAAATCCCCAGTTGTTCCTCTTCCTCATCTTTGGCTTCCTTCTTCACTACCCTCTACTTTCTCCTCCATATTGCAAAAAGGAAATGCCTATTGCACTGAACTAAAATTTTACTAAAATAAAGTTTTCCAGTGATAGCCCTGGGAATACAATTTTTTGTAGGAAACCATAAAGGAAGATTAAATTGAAAAAATGGAAAATCTTCAGACAGACGTATATTAATTGTGCAACAACATCATCAACACAGAATAAAGTATCTTGTCATTTTACTTACATGGTACAAGGATGTTTCATGCCCAGGTGTGCTCATGCTATCTTGTCTTAAAGACTCCATTTGTAAACTAGGCAACAGAGAATAATGGCTAGGACTGTTGCCCTTATCTCCTTTCTTTTTGGATTTTTTGCCTGTGTCCTTCTTGCTGTTTCTTTGATACATGTAATCTTCCTGAGCAATTTTTTCATTGCTCATATATCGAAGTAATGAATTTTCTAGAAAAATAATGAGATATATTATTTTGCAAACTAGCACGATCAAGTGTTTTCCATGTAAATCGTGCTGAAACCAGTGGCACAGCACTCACTGGACAGTCTTCAAGGCTGCCTTTCACAACAAACACTGTCTGAAATGAAGTAAAAAAAAAGAATACTAAGAACAACCTGAAATCCTATATTTTAATGGTCTAATCCAGTCAATAAGGGTCTATTAATTTGTTACGTGATTTTATCACAAACTACTCTGTATTACTCTTTTATCTGGACCTGATTCCAATAAGCTTCAGAAGAAGGAATGCTTATAAAACTTAGATTTTATTGTATGAACAAGATAAAATATAAATATGAAGGTTTCACTCTTTTCATCTGTAGCAATCCATAATAGACTAAAGATTAAAAAGAGATGATTCTGGCTTTTTAAATGTTGGTTCTTTTAGATAGTCTAAGGCTTTGGTTTCCTCCTTTGTAAAATCATTTAATTATATGTGGATTTTGTTTCACAATGGCCTGAGCATGAGACACAAACAAAACAGAATGAATTGAACGAAATCAAGCTCAACTGAACTGAAGGCCCTTTCAGGTATGGCTAAATACCAAGATGAACTGGGATATTAAAATATTCCTTGATTTTAAAAGTGCAAGTGCTCACTGAATAGGCACATTCATTATGTGACAGAATGTGGGGAGAGAAGGCAAACCAGCTATCGCTTTCTTCTTGAAATATGGCTGCTAATATCCCAAAGTTGAATATTTATCTGTATTGTTTCCATGTTTATACGTTTCTAGGGACACTTGTTGGCGAGGAATAGAACCAAAAATGACTTCATGTGGTAGGAGTTTTGCTTTCCTTGTAACAGCGTGTTATAGTCATTATATAGCAGGTTAATGGTTTGTTTTTGTATTCTCTTATCTCTAGGGACTGGCAGTGAAGATATTCCACTGAATCCATATTTAAATGAGCACAAGGGATCCCTTTAAAGGATTACAAGCATGTGTTTAAAAGGCTGCTACTTTATTAAGAGACTAATACCTCAATAACACCAAACAGGCATGTAGAAGCTTTGGGAATAGGTGGGCCACCCAAGGAATGGACCCAAATCCTGTTTATGCCAAGGATTATGTAATCTGTAGCCAACATACATTGTAGACAATTTCATCATTTCATCTTATAATATTTCTCTTACCCCAACAATACAGTAGTTTCCAAACTGGTTTTTTTTTAAATTTGTATAAAAATAGCCAAGTACCAATTCCTTTTTTTTTTTTTTTGGCTGCTGTACTTTGATATTGGATTGCAGCTGTATTATCCATGGTCATCAAAAACCGTGAAATATTCAGTATGCAATCTTCTACTGCCAGTTTATGATACTATCAACTCTCTCTCACTCTCTCTCTCTTTCTCTCTCTCTGTGTGTATAACAGCAAACTTAAATACTAACAAGACAATCAGCTTTTCACATTTATGGACAATGATATGGAATAATAATCTGTGCATCTAACAATTTACATAAATATATATTTAAAACACAATGAAATTGGTAATTTGCACCTTAGGTAACTTACCTCTCCGACTATCTCTTTTTGTTTTGTTAGGATCTTCATAATCCCCTACCCAGTTATATTCTACTGGCATAGATATAGGTCTTAGTTTTCCTGCAACAACACACTCACATTAGCTTCAAAATACTTATTAAATTAATGTGTCTACCCATTAGGTAAGTGATATTATATTTGACAATAGTTTTACCACAGGTGCCCACATTGTGAATTGTTGTCATTCAAGACTTTTTGTGTGTAAAATATGCTTTGAAAAAGTTTGATCCTCAGTGTATCTTTGTTAACTATCAACAATACTGCAATTTCATTTATCCCCAGTTTCATTTCTCTGATGCCTACAAACTGATTGTATCATCGTGTGAGTAGATCTGGCAAGTGCAATTGAAAATATGCCAATTATATTAAATTATGAATGGAACCTATAGCATAAGCATAATGATTAAAGCCACCGTAGTGCCTTAAAATTCTACTTTTAAAAAACTTTTTTTCAATACCATGATCACAGTTCACACCCACATATTCAGCCCAATGCACATATTATACCAGGTGAAATCTCTCATTACACTCATGTGGTCACCTTTATACAATCATAGCATGTAAACTAAATATACATCACAGGGCTGTTAGAATAAGAGTTAGGAAAATATACATTCTTAATGGCTGGCCAGAATGCGAAGATAACACACCAAACAGCCCTTTTCCTTTATAAAGCAACGCAGCTGAGAACTGCGTATCTGGAGGCAATTGGGGTCAATTGTAGGGGTGACGCAGATATCTGAAGTGGCTTGGGATTGTGTAATAACTATCTTAACCTTCATTTTAACCTTCGTTTTTAATTTTTGTGGTATGAAATTTTATCTTGACATTTTAATGATAATATTTTTAGTCATCTTTTAACCTAATGTGTGTTGGTTCGCTGTTGTGGGGGTCTTGGGATGGTGATTGTTGTCTGTTTGTGCACGTGTTTGTGCACGAGTTAGGAAAATACTGTATAATATTTATCTCCAAGTGGTAAACAAGGTAAAATTAAGAAAGATATAATGGGAAAACATATTTTTCATAAAGAAATGGATGCACTCCAATGGGTTTTTTTTTTTTTTAGAATATTGTGCTTAGATTAATATCTTTTACATCTCTATATGGGTATAGGTCCCTTTCAATTCTTTGGGGTTTACTTTTGAACAGCTATGTCTACTATTGCAATGTTAATGTAAATGGAATGTAATTGTGCAAAAGAAGACTTGAGAGGTAGTGTGACAGTGTTTTGTAATGGTTTAGCTCTGGATTATGGCTCTGGAGACCAAGGTTCAAAGCACTGCTTGACTATGGAAACATGTTGAAGCAAGTTACACTTTCAGCCTCAGGGGAAAGTATTGGAAAAACACTTTTGAGCAAATCTTGCTAACAGAACACCATACTGATGACCATATCAGAAAGGCCAGGCAAAGCCTTCTAGTGAGAAAGAGGGAGCAGTGGGGTGAATCTGTTGCCCCGCATGCAGCTCACTTTCATGACACTTCCCCTCACAAGGGGAAAGCATTGCCCTCATGGGGAGGAGTTGTGTTGGCTCCACTGGAGCCAGCACAACAGGAAGCCTCCCATATTGGGGTGAAAATGTCCAGTAACGCTTTCACCCCAGTTGGGGGTGGGAACTATGCCGGAAGTCACACAACATTGTGTGATGTGCGATGCCAGCTTCCGTTCCCCAGACGGGATGAAAGCATCCTTTTAAATAATTTCTCTAAAAATTGAAATGATTCTTCAGACTGATAATTCAAATAGATAAACGTACACAACAATAAGATTTCCTCAAAGTAAGTAATTATCTTTTCTAGTGTTGCACCTCTACAAATTACAATTTCATTCTTATGACATTCTGTAAGAGGATTAGAAAAATCAAAAGTAAGGGAAGGAGCGATGAAGATTTGCTTTCATGCTCCCCAATTCATTATCGATGGGCAGAACTGAAGTAGGGAGAAACATATTTTCCAATACTGGGTACTGATTCTATTTAGAGCTAGCCCCATTATTACATTATGGGTCTAGCTCTAAAATCCATTTTTAAACAAGTGTAATCTGTGTGTCTATAAGAGAGAGAGAGCCTGGTAGACATTTTATTAAAATTGAATAAAATAAGAGATGTTAATCACTCCAATATTATCTAATTAGTAAATTTGCTCAAAAATAGAACAAACTGCTAAGGGAAATGTGAAAGAAATTCATAACACCACACCTTTTTACTTAAGTTGCCTATAACAGAAAACCAATGACTCTGCTTCTGTCCAAGTGAGACCTTAAAATGATGCTGAAATGTAAATTAATCAGATACATCAGTGCTCAAAGCAGTTTGGTTACAACATCCTTAGGATTAAAGGTATAATAAGAGTACTACAATGCACTCTTTCATGTCTGAAAAAGTTTGGTTTTCTGGAAATTATCTTTTCTTTTCTGTGTTTAGTGCTGCCTATCTTATTTTACTCTCTATTTATGTGATTACAAATTGCATAGGAAATCACTAAATAAGTCAAGATTTGATACATGAAGGGCTGAAATATTTCAATCATTACCCTACTTCAAATTTATCAGGATCAACAGGAAAAAAATGGAAATCTAAATGAAAACATATGCAAGTTAGTGTCACTCTATTATCTATCTAGTTCCATTTAATGTAATTTGCATATCAACTGTTTGCCAACTCAAAGCTTTTAAAGAGATAGTACTGCAGATCTGTACTGAGAACAGGAAGCAGAAAATGTGACAATGGATAGAGCCCTAGTCTGGTTCAGAAGAAGTCTTTGTTTAATCAGGATTGGATTTAATAATGTACACAATGCAGTTTAGCACAAGAGTAATGTTGGAAGAAAAGGGATAGATGAATTCTTAAGGGCACAAATAAAGGTTTCGAATATTGGACAAAAATATAGAATACAAAGCAAATCAAGAACTATATATATATTTAATTAGACTGTACCATAAGTTGGGGTGCTTTCTCTTCGTCCAGAGCTACTTGTTCTTCCTTTCTCATATTCATAACAGTACAAAACAGCATCTTCTTCCACTACATTAAAACGTTTTCGATATTCTTGATCAAGAAATGAATTTGGTGATTCGGAACCCTTATGTACTGGCTTTCCTACTAAAAGTCTTCCAACATCATCACAGGGAAGATTTCCCTTTTCATCCCTTTGGAAAAAAATGGTGTTGACATATTAACATTGTGCATTCTAGAGTTTTGCTGTGCAATTATTGTGCACATAAACCATGTATTTATGTCAAACTTAACATATATTAATTCTCAAGACAAATATAGAGTAATCTAATTAGTGTGTAACTGGATCAGATCATTCAGTTCCAATTTTAACTCTTAATTATTGTTTTTTGTTTGAAAACCGACAGCAAAAACTAGAAAATGGGAACCTTAAGTCTGAAAATGTCTAATTTATTTTTTTGTACATACATTGATCAAGATACTTGAAGATGTCCAACTATCTCACACAGGAGTAAGTGGCAAAATTTGGGCTACCCTCCTGCAACACTGGCCTCTTTTACACTACAAGCCGATCAGGCTCCTGAGCACTGTGGAAACAGTGCCTTTTCCTCTCTCACACCCCCTTTGCAGAGAGTGGGCTTTCTCTTTTAACTTTCTAATAGCAATCTAAATAAGCCATAGGCCTACCAGGTCCTAAGCACTGTGATGGCATGCCAGGAATGGAAAGAAAACTATACGTGCCCGGCTATTTTTCCAGTGACCATTGGTATGTCCTATATGTTCTTTAATTCCCCAAAATAAGACTCTGGAGACGAGACTAAATTTAACCAATTAAGTTTACTGAAACAATCAAGGTGAATCATAACAATGTATTACAAAGGCGCAGTTTGATTACTGAATGATATAGAATTAGAATAGTGAAGTGCAGATATAAGGTATAAACTCTGAGGTAAGTATAGATAACAGGAGACTATGAGGTATAATGATGGTATGTGCTCTGATGTAGAAACAAAACTATATTCTATGAGGTAAGTACTCTCTATGAAGGTACAGCTCTCACTTATGGGGCAAGTACATCTATGTTCTTTGAGGCATGTACTGCTCTGGTCTATGAGGCAAACACCGCTATTATCTAAGACATGTACATCTCACAATTTATTGAAAGCTCCCCTTTGCAATGAGGCATAGATGAAGGGAACACCATTTTGTTCACCTAGGACTGTGTCTTTTATTCAGACAGCCATGCAAACAAACTGGTTTGCTAAGAAAAGTGAGAGAACCCAACTATCTGGAGAGTGGTTGGCTCGCTAGTTCGAGGATTCCCAGCCAATCTGCACTTCATTCCTCCTGGGGATCATAGAAGGCATTTACAAATACAATTCAAATCAAGGAAGGGGGGGGGGGCATTAAAAAGGAGACTCTCTGAAGTCCCCATAAAAGAACCCTTTTATGCTCCCCAAGGATCTTAACCTCAATATGTGGCTGCTTTATTCTCATCACTACATTTGGGACAGCAATTAGAGCATTAGGTTGGATTAATTTCTGTAGAAAGTTGGTCATTTTCTCACTTTGGGCATTCCTTTGGGGGATATTGGGGTGTGTGTGTAAGGATTTAGGGCAAGTTCAGTTTGGGGGCCTATCATCATTGCTTTATCTGAGGTTGCAGTGGAAATCAGTGTCTTCTGCCTGTGTGGGTCTCAATTACTACCAACTTTTCCCAAAGAATCCCATACCTTGTGTGACGGTGGAGCAAAACAGACAACTCTGCATCTGTATGCTTGTTCACTGTGCCCTGCCTCATGTACAGAGGAGGAATTGTTGGAGGCTACAAACAATGTCGTTGCTGTTGACTGTTTTTGGAGGAGGGAGCAAGCTTGTTTTCTGCTTCCCTGGAGACTAGGACGCAGAACAATGGCTTCAAACTACAAGAGAGGAGATTCCATCTGAACATGAGGGAGAACTTCCTGACTGTGAGAGCCGTTCAGCAGTGGAACTCTCTGCCCCGGAATGTGGTGGAGGCTCCTTCTTTGGAAGCTTTTAAACAGGGGCTGGATGGCCATCTGTCAAGGGTGATTTGAGTGCAATGTTCCTGCTTCTTGGCAGGGGGTTGGACTGGATGGCCCATGAGGTCTCTTCCAACTCTTTGATTCTATGATTCTATGAAAAGATATTTAGCTGCCTGCATACCTTCTATTTTTATCAGTTGTATACTAATTTATGCAATGCTTTTGATATGAAATAAATAAATAAATCTTTTCCCAGGAGGTGGGCTGGAGTTGATATTACCAGATGGCAGGTAGGTCATTTGAGACATAGATCCATCTCCTATGCCAGGCTAAGCTTGAACAGATAAACTCTAGCTATATCAATTCCAACCTGTCCCGTGTATACTACTGGGGGTACTTTCACACAAGTTCTCTTTATTGCTAACCTGCCAGCATAAATATACTAGTATTTTAAAAGAAAAAAATGGTTACAATAATTTGTATAAGATGTATACGAATTTTAAACTGAATGGGAGGACTCTTCAGACATCAAAGCAAACATTTGGTTCATATTTAGTAAGAGAATATTATCTATGAAGAAGGCTATATGATGTCAAATAGGTATGGGATTTCTTTTTCTCCCCTATGCTGGCAATATGATTCATACACAGATGAATGTGTCTTATGTACAGCTGGCTTTCATGTGGCCTGTGAACCATGAATGCACAATGAATTATTGAAAAACCCCTTTTTCTATTGTCACATTCACAACCTGGTATTTATTTGATCAATTCATCAATCCATGTCCTATATTTTCCCTACGTATGGAACTCAAGGAAGATTATAACCTTTTTAAATTTTTCCTAAAGAAGGAACAGTGAATTTTGCTATAGGATATACTGCAAAATAGCATAAAGCTCAGTTATGATGTTCACCTGGGTATGTAAGGCTCTGCTGGAGGAGGAGGTATGTAGAGATCCTGAAGGGCAGAACTGTCTCTCTTGGTAGGTGTGCTGATAGTGCTAGATGGCGTTGCCACACTGCTTGTAGGACTTCTAGGTACAAGAGGCTGTTTAAAACAAAACAAAAAGCTTTAAATGTATACCTGATCATCAGCTAATGTCTTTTTTATTTCTCTGTCATTACAGAAAAGTAGATCAAAATGTCATGTACCCTGGAAAAGGCAACATTTTGAATTGTATTCAACTTCTTTTTGAGCTAAACTGACATTGGTAATGTCTAATTAGCAATCAGAAATGTTGAATATATCATTTAAAATATGATCTTGATTATATCTCTTTTCTACCTATTTTAAATCCTAGTTCTAATACAGCATCTGAATAAAAGTCCACTCTGCTTTAGCTTTAACTTCAAGCCCAGTTGTTCTGAAACTAATTAGAACTTGCAATGTGATTCAATATTACATGAATATCGCTGTGTAATCATTACATAAAAAGGAGCACCGAGGGAGAAAAATCTTGATCCCTTTATTAGAATTAGCAATTAAAGCAAACAGCTTAGGAGAAGCTGAAGCTGAGAAACTGAAAGTTCACTGTCACCAGGGGAACAGACTGGTGACTTCACAATATACATCTAAATTGCTTCCCCATCTAACTGCTAATTTGCAGTTTCATGTATTTTAATTCCTAGCTTAACAGAAGTCACACAAATTAGACTCTTGAATGTTTTTATCAAGTGTACTTCCTGAGATCGCATTTTAGTAATCACTAAATTTTAAATCTTATTTTCTGCCTCAGCTGGCTAAAGTGCTGTTGTGCTTGCATCAGAGGGAAATGCTAGTTATTCCCAGCTGTTGTAACACAACAACTCTCACTTCCAGGACAAGTAGTTCCTTTGTGCTTCTAGTTGGAATGCCAAGAGTAAGAAGCAGCTATCTATTTTATTCTTGCCATAGAAAACATCATTTGAGATTTTCCTAGCCAACATTACAGAAGCAACTGAATTTAAACTCAACTGAAGATCTCCACCTACAGTAGCCATAATAAACATATTGCAGTTGCTAAGCATTAAGCATCACAGCAGGGGGCAAATGATTCTCATCAAGCTTTCAGTAGACAAACCAGGCATTTAGGTCTCAGAGAAAGACAATAACCTGGTGTTCTCCAAATGTGTTAGATGACAACTATTTTCATTTCCAGACAGGGGATTTGTAATACAACACACCTGAAGGGTATGAGGTTGGGGAAGATTAGTTTGTGAGAGCTAAGAAAATGAAGAAATTGTGACAAGTTATTGGGGGGAGTTTGGTAAAAAAATAATCAGGTTGCAGTCTTTAAATGTTAATCATGACATCATTATAATGCACATCAAAAAACTGGTTGTTTAGATTTAGAAAAATATTCAGACTACATTATCTGGTATGACATACTTTAGAATACAGTGTAATGTAATGGAGACAACATACAAAAGAAATGGAATAGATATACATCAACATGAATGTTAGAAAAGGACATAGATTTAAAATCTGAAGGAAAAAATAGAACTCCCTTTTAGTTCTGGAAATCTGACCTAAGGAGAGAGAATATTTGGCATATTTTCTAAAATAGAATGCATTATTCTGTGTCCAAAACTATACATAAATGCAACAGCTTTTGGACACATTATTCTGTGTCCAAAACTATACATAAGACAGAGAGACAAGTTTTAATCAGAAGAATCAAATCTCCCTTTCAGTCCTAATAATCTTGGCTGAAAGACACATAATTAGCAGATAAATAATCACCACAAAATGGTCCTTCTCATAAAGAATTCATTTTCAATATATGCAGAAATGCAGGATTAGCTGTCCTGTAGTAGTCTATGTTGAAAGCATCACTTCAATCGTGCTAAAACGTGAGTGGGCAGAAAAATGACAAATTATTTCATTTCTTACTACAAGCAACATATTTCATAAAAATCCTGGTTTTGGCCTCATTAGTAAGGCTTCTCTTTCATTATTCAAGTACAAATTGAAATCTGACATTCTCCATCCAGTATGATAACCTAATGATGGCTTCCATAGTCCATAAGGTAACTTGTGACGTGTTAGAAATCTTTGGTATTCTAAAAACATAAAACTGAGCAGTCACTTGAGCAACGTTTTAAGGAAGACTTCAGGATGTGGAAAATTAGGGGATTCTTCTTAACAGCTGTATAAGCTAAGACAGAAAAAGCATGGGAATTCAATTCAATTGCTGACATGATAGGAAAGCAGTACAAGCTGAGTATCCCATATCGAAAATGCTTGGAATCAGATGTGTTTTAGATTTCAGATTCCCCCCCCCCCCCCCTAATTTGGTATATCTATAAAATAGCAGGAATCCAAGTGTAGTGATCGGCATGAATATATGAATTCCAGTGTTATGAGCTAGACCAAAATATTTTGCTAATTTAGGGCCCTGAAGTCTGGTTATTAATAGTATGAAATGTCACTGTTAAAAGTAAATGCATACGTGAGTATGTATGGTTAACAGAGACAGTTCTAATAAAAGTAAGTTATGTTCCAGTTCTGTCTGTGCGTAAGTCCCAAGTTAACTGTAATTGTGAGATAACAGAAGTAGTCCAGAGTTTTTTGAGAAAGTGAGAATCCAAGGAGGTATAATCCACAAGTGGAATAAATGCTTAATTCATCTTGATGAAGAAGAGCTAGATCTTGAGTTAGTAGCAACTGATTTTTGTTCTCTTGTACATGCAGTAAAACATCAAGGAGAATAAGGGAGTTCAGTTATCTTAAATTATGTAAGCTCTATTATCTCAATTGATCAGATTGTAAACATGATATAAATAACAAAAGTCCACTAAAATAATTGGTTGAAGAGTACATAAGGAAACTTTTGCCACTATATAGAAGCCACCACAAGTAGACAAAAATCAAGTTGTGTCATAGCTTTATGAAACTACTGTTTATACAGTTACATAGGTTGAGTATCATACTCTACAGGGTTGGTTAACAGACCGAATCACTTCTCTTTGGATATATAGGCAGTCCCCAAGTTACAAACATGCTACTTACAAATGATTCATAGTTAAGAATGTGGGTGAGACAACAGGAAGTGAGAGAAACCTACCCCTTGGAAGGGAAAACGTTATCATAGGGAAATGGTGTCTCCACTGAAGCTTTATCAACAATCTTGGATTTCACAACATGCCAAATTTTCAAAATTCAATTATCACAAGGATAGAAAGTAGGGTAAAATCTTCTAAACAGGGGCACAAACAGCAAAAAACAAAACAAAAAAACAAACCCCAGGTCAGGGGTGTTAACCCTTCCCTATTCTATTCAAAGCTTACACACACGGCTGGAGTTACACTTAAAAATGTACCTGTTCCAACTTACAAATTCAATTTAAGTACAAACCTACAGAATCCAACTTGTTCATAACTTGGGGACTGCCTGGATACAGTTAAACATAATCACACTATTTTATATATTTATATCTTCATGTGATAAGAGAAATAGTTTTATCCCCAGTGTAAAAGATCTCTATGGGCACATCCACATTGACCACTTAGGTTGGTGCAGGAATGGATCTGCCCCACAGTGGCTATATGCCGCACAGGGCTAATTTGAGTTAACCTACAAGGATCTCTTGTACTGTACAGGCATGAGATCTTTCCAACTCTCACAATATCAATACTTCTGAGATTTCCAGGCTATGTAACTGTGCAGTATTTACCAAGAACATTGGGTGAAAACGGTCAGAGAGTGACATCTGGGGACATTGAACAGATTGGGAGGAGCAAACCTTCCATGGTGTGATGACTCAAAGTGGATTATGTAATTTCAAAATGTAAGAAAAGTGTGTGATATGTTTGTATGCAACCCATATGTACTGAGTATGCATCCAATCCTTATAAATAATAGGATGCATGCAGATTTACCATTTCTCAATGTTAATGTGATGAGGACTTTAAACAGTTCTCCCTAAAGAGTAACTGAATACATGAATAACTGATCTACTCTGTTCATGAGACAGCAAGAAAGATTATGAAACAATCTGTTTACTCTCCTATCATAACATTTTCTGAAATTGTAAAACTTTCATGTATGTTAACCTGCCTATTACATTATAATACAGTTTACAAACTTAGGTGACCAAAACTTTAAACAAAGAAAACAGGAACATCAGTTAAATATAAGTTAACTGACAAAACAGCAGCAAACTTTCAATCCCTCAAACCAAGAGATGCTTCAATTGTATCTGCTTCAATGTAATATAAACCCATTTGTTTTTAATCTTTGTAGTCATTTTTGTAAAGTACAAAATATATAACAAATAATATGTAAAATTATATTTCATGTAGTGTAAAGGCAAATTCATACAATTAAAACATCGTTTTTAATTCTCAGACAGCTTTCAAATACTGTAATTTGAAATGTATGTTAGTTGCAAATTTATATAGTTACAAGTACAAACGTATATATTGTCTGCTCAGAAGTAAATTGCAGTGCATGCAATGAGACTAACTGCCCCATACACTGTGGACATGTGAACAAAGCAGCTACCAGATTTCACAATGGAAAAATACTTTTTCCTAAAATAATTCTAGGCTGAAATCATATACATGTTGACATGGAAATCAATTCATGCTAACTCATTCAGGGTCATTTCTCAGGAAACACAGAATATTACACTACAAAATACTTGCCATTAAAAAAATCATTTTATACAAACCTCCTATGTAATAATAATTACACAATGCTAACCAAAACAAAATTGTAATATTTACCACCACTGGGTATTTAAATCAAAAGGTAAACATTGGGAACTATTCAGGGCTGGCCAAAAACTGGAAAATAATGGTGATATGGTCTGAACTCTAGTTGGTTTTCTATATCTGCTCTCATATCATTAACCATTGTATACTTCTAGGAATCAAGCCAATGTGGGATTTTGGAATGTCATTTTATGATACTTCCTCTAGTTCCATTTGCCCCCTAGAAGATACTACTGATGGACTCTTGTTTGCCTTATTAGCCGTGGCAAGTTCTGCAGGGATCTATGGAGTGTCCTGTAAAGAGAGAACATCCACTGGGAGAGACAATTTGGAATACATCATACATTTATTCATGTATGAGGAAATGTGTCCTTTCTAGGTGTTTTCTAGGTACTCCATTGTGAATAGGATGTTGAAATTCTCACAATTCAAGGTACTAGCTTTAACACTTGACTGTTGCAGGGCCAGGATATCTGAATTGGCATGTTTTGTAATTTTACAAAATCTTTAGCCTTCTCTGTCAAAGAGTGCTGGTGCTCCACCAACTACCACTCCTATGAATCCATGCATTGAGCCATTTGATTTGTGCCTACTTTTCTTTATACTACACTTACATATTCAAACAGTATTTCCCCCTGCATCAGCTCATCTGCAGCATAGCAAAGAGCATATTGTTGGAAATACAGAAGCAATACGTCTTAAGTATTCTAAATAAATGAAAGAAGGGTATTGTATTCTGCTCATTTTTTTTCATGTCAGAAGCAGCTTGAGAAACTACTCTATGAAAATAAATAGTACTTCCATGGAATAAAAAGGCAAAACAGAGAAAATATTCAGATATAAAATTCTGTTGATCAATTCTGTTACTAAAATATTGTACAGCTTGAATGACAGTTGGTAGAAAATGAAAAAATATTAGATATGTTAAATCATTAATATTCTATAAATAATGTTCTACAACCTCTGACCATTGGTGTTATAATGTATATTTTGAAGATAAATTATAGCATTGTTTTATTTTGCAAACGAGAAACAGAAAAAGACAATTTGTTAATTATATCATAAAAAGCTATGTTTAAGAGAACAACTTAATGTACTTGGGAGGAATAAGATGGCTCCTAAATTCCTCTGTACAGGAGCACAAAACAGTGAAACCATTACGCTGATGGAAATCAACAAATTCCAGGAAGCAGACACATGGTGAGAATGAAACAAAGCTTAGAAGGGCTGCTATCTATATTTGCTTATATGCTGTTTCTTCCCCTAGGAAAGTGGCATAGCATTTTGTACACAAAAGGGAAGCATAATTTTGAAACTCACTATTCAAGTCAATAGACAGTTCCAAATGAATCACTGTTATCACCTACCTTCCTAGTTTGTGCTGAAGGAAGGGTTCCAACCTTCCCTGTAGTCAATCATGGGAAACAGCTAGCAACATATAAAAACCAGCAAGGGAACAAAGTCTGCATATATGAAGGGACATATTTTAGAGTTCCGTCTTTTCTCATGCTCACAGGACTCAAAGATACACAGTCAGAAGTTGTTAATTGTTGTTAATTGTACATGGTTGCTGCCTGTTGTTGTTTTTATTGTCATAAAAGAAAAATCTAGTTGTAAAAGGCGTATTGCTTTAGGCTTAAACATGCTCTATTTCTGGATTCCATGTAGAAAAACCCAAAAGGTAATCCCAGTTCTACAACTAAGGAACAACAAGGAAACTCACCTATGCAAGCAAGGGATGGGAAGCACAAAGTATGAAATGGGAACCCCAAGCACCCTCATTCCTTCATTTTAAGCATCCCAAGATATGCAGAACAGTCAAACACCAATGGAGACAAAATGTCACACACACCCCTGTAACATATGGGGAAATCTATAATAATATTTCCATGTCAAAAATAATATAAGATGGAATTGCATCAACATGGATTCCACTGAATTTAATAATAGTCTGCTATAGTACTAGAGGTACACCTGAATCATAGGAATTTTATTTAATTGTTATTACCATCATCCTCATAAGAGTGTGACTATATATTACTATCATAACACACTCCTGGTTGTCCTCGCTGCTAAGTTGACATAAGAACTCAATAGCACTTTAGGGCGCCTGCCATTTGCTGCTAAACACCACTTGCACTTACGCCCCCTTCCTTATCCCTCTATGCCGCACCTTAGTGAATACTGAGACTCAGTTTCAGGCACTTACTGCACTTTAGATCTTGCACTTTATGTATGTGCCCAACAGAACGTAGTGTTGTCAACCGAGTGGTACTACTGTCTGTATCGCATCTAAGACTCTTGCACTCTCGCACTTTACAAACTGTCTAGCGGGTGCGGCTGAAACGCCCCTACCACCTGAAGCTATTGTCATCCATGTGGCCCCCCACCCCCCTGTTAATACTATCTCTGTTACTATTAGTTAGCGGAAAGGCCAGGGGGGGAGGTGGGCTGGAGCCCAATGGGGCCGAGAGGAGGGAGGAAGGGGAGAAAGGATGTTGGCAGGATCCAACAAAGCATACAGCTGATGAAGCAGGAATTAAGTCCTTGATATTAGATCGCGGCATGGAGGGGGGGAGGAGTTCCACTAGCCGAGGGGCCCCCATAGAGGTCGTGGTGGGAAGGAGGAGATGCGGAAGAAGGAGACCTCGAATTCGGCCTAATTCGGACCGCTTATCTAAATTAACAATTCCCAACCGGTCTCCTAAGGTAAATTGGTGTAGCCAGGTGAGCGGGCCCTCGGGATTGAAGGTGGTGCTGCTGAACGCCAGATCTGTCAACGGAAAAACGACCTGGATCCAGGACCTAATCCTGGAGGAGCGGGCAGATCTGGCGTGCATTACGGAGACCTGGTTGGATGAAGCTGGAGGGGTAAACCTGACCCAGCTTTGCCCTCCAGGCTTCTCCGTACAGCACCAACCTAGATCCGGAGGACGGGGAGGCGGGGTCGCAGTGATCTATAGAGATTCCATCCATCTGACCAGGAGCCCCATCCCGCAGACCACAAATTTTGAATGCGTCCACCTGAGGGTGGGTGACCGGGACAGAATAGGGATTCTGTTAGTGTACCGTCCACCTCGCTGCACTACAGTCTCCCTGCCTGAGCTAGCGGGGGTGGTCTCGAGCCTGGCGTTGGAGTCCCAACGGCTTCTTGTGCTGGGGGACTTCAACATCCATGCCGAGGCGGCCCCCACAGGAGCGGCTCAGGACTTCATGTCCGCCATGGCAACCATGGGGCTGTCCCAACAAATAACTGGCCCCACCCACTGTGCTGGACACACATTGGACTTGGTTTTCTGCCAGGGATGGGAGCAGGGTGGCGGTGTGGAGGAGTTGTCCATCTCTCCGTTGCCGTGGACTGACCACTTCCTGATCAGATTTAGACTCACTGCGCCCCCTAACCTCCGCAAAGGTGGAGGACCCATTAAGATGGTCCGCCCCAGGAGGCTTATGGATCCGAATGGATTCCTGACGGCTCTTGGGGATTTTCCCGCCACTTCGGCAGGTGACCATGTCGAGGCCTTGGTCGCTCTCTGGAATGGGGAGATGGCCAGGGCAATTGACACGATCGCTCCGGAACGTCCCCTCTCAAGTAACCGAGCTAAACCATCTCCTTGGTTCACTGAGGAGTTGGCAGCGATGAAGCGAAGGAAGAGGGAACTAGAGAGCGTGTGGCGCTCAGACCCAAGCGAGCCAAATCGAGCACGGTTTGTGTCCTTTTTGAGGGCATACGCCGTGGCAATAAAAGCTGCAAAGAAGACTTTCTTTGCGGCTACTATTGCGTCTGCAAAAAACCGTCCGCTGGAGTTGTTTCGGATTGTCAGAGGTCTTTTGACTCCCACCACCTCAGGTGGGAGCCCTGACAATTCGGCCACGCGCTGTGAAGCATTTGCTCGGTTCTTTGCAGACAAAGTCGCTTTGATCCGTTCTGGGCTGGACACCACATTAAATGCAGTCTCTGTGGATGTGACACGAGCGCCTGCTTGTCCTATTTTGATGGATTCTTTTCAGTTTGTGAAGCCCGAGGATGTGGACAAGATACTTGGAGGAATGAGGCCCACCACGTCCATCCTAGACCCCTGCCCATCCTGGCTTCTGAGGGAGGCCAGAGGGGGATTGGCTGAGTGGGTAACGCTGGTGGTTAATGCCTCCCTTCAGGAAGGCAAGATTCCAGCGAGCCTAAAACAGGCTATTATAAAGCCGCTGTTGAAGAAACCATCACTGGACCCCACTAAATTCGACAACTTTCGGCCTGTTTCCAATCTTCCCTTTTTGGGCAAAGTCATGGAAAGCGTGGTGGCTTCACAACTCCAGGTACTCTTGAGAGACACGGATTATCTGGATCCGGCACAGTCTGGTTTCAGACCGGGACATGGTACCGAGACGGTCTTGGTCGCATTAGTGGATGATCTGCGCCGGGAGCTAGACAGGGGGAGTGTGTCCCTGTTGGTGCTCCTGGACCTCTCAGCGGCCTTCGATACCGTCGACCACGGTATCCTTCTGGGGCGCCTTGCGGAAGTGGGTCTTGGGGGCACTGCCCTGCAGTGGCTCCAGTCATTTCTGGAGGGTCGTACCCAGAAGGTGTTATTGGGGGACTCCTGTTCAACTCCACAGCCTTTGACCTGTGGGGTTCCTCAGGGTTCTATTCTGTCCCCCATGCTGTTTAATATCTACATGAAGCCGCTGGGTGAGATCATCCGGAGTTTCGGGGTGCGGTGTCATCTGTACGCAGATGATGTCCAGCTCTGTCACTCCTTTCCACCTGCTACTAAGGAGGCTGTCGAAGTCCTGAACCGGTGCCTGGCCGCTGTAATGGTCTGGATGAGGGAGAACAAACTGAAATTAAATCCAGACAAGACAGAGGTACTCCTGGTCAGTCGCAAGGCCGAGCAGGGTATAGGGTTACAGCCTGTGCTGGATGGGGTCGCACTCCCCTTGAAGGCGCAGGTTCGCAGCTTGGGTGTAACCCTGGATTCATCGTTGAGCCTGGACCCCCAGGTTTCAGCGGTGACCAGGGGAGCATTTGCACAGCTTCGGCTTGTGCGCCAGCTGCGCCCGTACCTTGGGAAGTCTGACTTGGCCACGGTGGTACATGCTCTGGTCACATCCCGTCTTGACTACTGCAACGCTCTCTACGTGGGGCTGCCCTTGAAAACGGCCCGGAAGCTGCAGCTAGTCCAGCGCGCGGCAGCCATGTTGTTAACAGGAGCAGGACGCAGGGAGCATACAACGCCCTTGCTGTTCCAGCTCCACTGGCTGCCGATTTGCTACCGGGCCCAATTTAAGGTGCTGGTGTTAACCTACAAAGCCCTAAACGGTTCCGGCCCAAAATACCTTGCGGACCGCATCTCGGCCTACGAGCCCACGAGGACCTTGAGATCATCTGGGGAGGCCCTTCTCTCGATCCCGCCTGCCTCACAGGCACGTCTGGCGGGGACGAGAGAGAGGGCCTTCTCGGTGGTGGCCCCCCGGCTGTGGAACTCCCTCCCTGCTGATGTCAGACAGGCCCCCTCCCTCATGGCCTTTCGTAATGGCCTGAAGACTTGGCTCTTCGAGCAGGCTTTCAACTAAATGCTATGCTACGGGTAATGACAACCGGATTGAACTATGACGATGAGATTGACTATGATTCCATAAATATGACGGAGCGGATTTTTAGTGTAAGTTAGATGTATGTATTAGTGATGTTAATTGTTGTTTGATTCTTTTGTAAAGTGCCCTTTTTGTACTGTACACCGCCGCGAGTCGCCCTAGGGCTGAGAGCGGCGGTTAACAAATGCAAGAAATAAATAAATAAATAAATAAATACTACTGTATGTAATTTGCCCTCCAGGTAGGAGTAAAATACGGAAGTACAACACCCCAACCCTACATGAAAAATATAATGGCTTATGATACTGAAAACTTGGAATGGAGGAACTTTATATAGTTATATTATCATAGACTGACAAAGATGAGGCAACAGAGGTTGTTTGCCTCAAGAGACTGAACATCCAGGTGGTTCGTAGTTTTTCTATCAAAGCCCCAGTTGATCACTGGAATTAGCAAACGGTCAAGGTGGTAGGCACAATCACTCCTGAGCACCACTTTTCATGGGACAGAGCCAAGTTGTAACTGATGAAATACCGTAAATCAATAGCAATGAGTGAGATGCTAAGGAAAACTTGAAACAAACCAAATTAGCCACTGCAGGTGTTAAAAAGTGTGGCTAATGGACCTCGTGTTATTTCTATCATCAAATCCTGGGATCAAACAATTTTCTCTGAAATGCCTAAAACAATCTCTAGGGAGTGTGGAAAAATTTTCACCATATTTAGAATTACACCTATGCATCAAAACAAACTTTTGCAATAAAATAAAATAAAATTTTAAGATTGCTCAATAGCCACCTTTTAATGTAGCACTTCCTCAGTCCTAAAGTATCTCAGTGCCATATTCAAGCACTTTCTGTTTACAATCTAATTCTACTTTGGTGAAACAATAACTCCAAAGCATTTCTGAAGAATAGTGACACAAGCCCTATTCTGGATTAATAAATGCAGAAAGAGAAAACATATCACCCACCCCTCTTCAATCAGCCCAGTTCTCACATAAATATAAACATTATGAAGCATCCTCTATTATTGAAATCTCTCTACATGACCCACAGTGAAACTTTTGGGACTGTATGGAGAGCATCCATGAAGAAAGAAGGCTTTCCTCTTTAGAAAGTCAATGTTCAGGTGAGAAGAATTGTTATTGAGGGAAGGAATCTAGTGCTGTCCTCACTCAGGTGTTCATTCTCATTGCATTTATAATATCTGAATAAGACTACTGAATTCTGCAGGAATATATGTATGTGATTAACTTGTGAGGAATGAGTACCTTCACCTGGTTGCTATTATATTTTTAAAAGATTTCAAAAGCACCCTACTCTACCATCCAAACTGGGCAAATACATATAACAATATGTAACAAAATTTGAAAAAGCTTCCCTTCCTGGTTTGGAAGTGTTATTTCATGTTTAACTGTGTGGTACTTATTTTGCAATTAGTTGTTATAATCCAGAAACTTCATTTTTGTGACTGCCATTTTTAACCTTAACTCTTTACAAAAAGGGTGACAAACAAGATCCCAATAAATATCAGTCTATTAGCCTCTTAGATATTAAATAAGATACATAATCTGTGAAACAAATTAGAGGATTGGGAATTTACTAACCAAATCATTCACCCTGAACAGGTTGGTTTCAGAAAACGACAGAGTACAATCAACCAGTGTAGACCTTGTATTTCTTAGCCCAACAAGCAATTGCTAGACCTACCAAACATCTGTTTGTTGCCTTTGCTTACTTGGTAGCAGCTTTTGACCCAATTGATAGAAACTTGTGGCATAAACTGGTTAACACCAAAATGGATAAGCACCAAGTGCTGCAGAGGTTGGTCTCCCCTCCATTAGATCCCATGTTGACTTTTTTAAAAAATAATTTTTTATTAATTTCTTCATACTGATAACAAAACAATATAATATGAACCTTAGCCATCTAAAAGATAACATCAAAAACTGTTTACAATGTTTATGGCTAGGATACAGGTTCCAATTGTGCTTCCCTTTACTGTATATCTTGATTGCTAACCCCTCTAAACCACCATGTCTATAATCCTATTGATCAGATATCAGATAAAATATAAGCTTATCTGAAGATGCAAGAACACATTATTTAAGCAACACATATCTAAATGTATGATATATTCAACTTTATATTATGACTATTAGAACTTGCATTTCTATTATATATTGGTTGTACCTCCATGTCAAAGTGATATAAACACAGCAATACACAAGGATATTGCAAATTGAGTATCCCTTATTTGGAAATGCAAAAAATGTTCGCATGGGTGGGTGAAATAGTAACATCTTTCTTTCCTGATGGTTCAAGGTTCACAATTTTTTACAGGCATAACATTATTGCAAATATTGTGTATAAATTACCTTCAGGCTATGTGCATATTATGATACATAAATGAATGTGAATGGGCACAGCTTATTGCAGTATCAGGAGTATGAGAATCATTTTCCAAAATGCTTTTGAACAAAACTGTCTTGAAGTGGCAAATTCTATTAACTGGACCCTTTTAAAAGCAGCATACAAATATAAGAGGTACATTTTGCTGTTTTTAAACACCAGTATCTTCATGTAATTTCACTAACTCTTTGTATCAGTCCCTGACATGGAGAAACATGCCTACCTAATCTAACGTACAGTGACGGGATCTAATTTATAGTACAAAAGATTCCAGTAAAACCAGATTAGAATCTAAACATCAGAGCAACTACATTAACACATGTTATAAACAAAATAAGAAGAATCAGATGCAACTGGCTTTTCAGTTCCTCATGTCAAAATTCTAAGTTATTTTGATCTACCACCAGCAAATCTATTTATGTTCAGTAGAATTTTATTTCTATAATTACTAATATTGTTACTCTCCCAGAGTATGTAAAATGAATTCTAAACCTTTCTATTCATGGCAAATCTATTATGCCTAAATATATTCAGATGTATGTACTTTCAATATTTCATTGGATAATGAAACACTTCAGAAAATAAGCTTTGTGTTAATGACACTATTTTTATTGTGGCTTTTATGACTATAATATTCTTAAACTTATATATAAAACTAGCTGTCCCCTGCCACGCGTTGCTGTGGCCCAGTCTGTTGATCTGGAAAATGAAGTAATGAGAAAGTGTTGGTTTCTAATATATGTAATTTCTTTATGGTTGTGGGTAAACAGTATTTCTTGCTGTTTCTTTGTCAGTGTTGATGTGGAGAGTGTCTGATTTGCCTACTCTGGAACATGCAACATATAATTGTCCTTCTTCAGGGGTCCCTTTCAAATCTATGATACTATATCTGTATGTGTGAATCTATCTATATCTATGACTAGATGGCTCTTTGTCAGGAGGACTTTGATTACGTTTTCTTGCCCCGGTGAAGGGAGTTGGACTGGATGGCCTTAAGTATTTTCCGTTGGTCATGGGGGTTCGGTGTGGAAGTTTCCCCCAATTCTGTCGTTGCTAGGGTTCAAAATGCTCTTTGATTGTAGGTGAACTATAAATTCCAGTAACTACAACTCCCAAATGTCAAGGTCTATATCTCCCAAACTCCATCTATGTTCATATTTGGGCATATGGAATATTCATGCCAAGTTTGGTCCAGATCCATCATTGTTTGAGTCCATGGTAGTCTCTGGATGTAGGTGAACTACAACTCCCAAACTCAAGGTCAATGTTCACCAAACCCTTCTAGTGTTTTCTGCTGGTCATGGAAGTCCTGTATGCCCTGGTTGGTTCAATTATATCACGCTATTTGATTGTAGGTGAACTATAAATCCCAGCAACTACAACTTCTTATCTATCTATCTAAGGCACGGGTGGGCACTTAAAGGTCCCCGTGAAGAAGGCCAGATTTGTTTGGGGCCAGCTGGCTTCACTAGTCCCTCATCACGTGACAAGGTGGATTGGCAAGCTATTTAAAGCCGATCCACAGCTTCAATGGTCCTCTGTCATCTAGGTGAGGAAATGGTCCTTTAGATTCTCTTTCTGTATCTGGTTTCTTTAATTCAAGCTGGGAATTCAACAGAATTTCCTTATTTCCATCCAGATAAAAGGACGGGCCAACAACTGTTACAGTCTCCAATTTTTTTTATTAAAATAATGTTTTAAGGGAAAAGATAATGCAGGCAGGATAGAGGGACCACTCAAGGAGTATAAACATTCAAGAACAATGGCTAGATCAAAATTATGCAAATGTGTCATATATTGTGTCAAAGTGCTTAGTAGAACAAAAATGGTTTCAAGACAACATTTTAAAAACATAACATTAGTTTAGGTTGGCTGTGGCACTCCAACCTAAACTAATGTTATGTTCTGGGCTTCTCATAACCTACACCGACAATCTAATCAGCCAGATGTTCAAGTAGCTGCCTATAAGAATTTATGCAACACATGAAAGTATATTTTTGAAAATCATTTCAACTTTCTCATTACTTCCTTCACTCCCTTTATATTGCACATCCCACACAATGAGTCACTAACTCATAGAAACATCACAAATAAACCAAACATTGCAGAAGTTTGATCACTGAAGTTTAATTTAAAAGTGTTTGTGTAGATAATTTATACCATCCACAAAAGGATATTCAGTAAAAATCATATGGTGGTATAATTTGGAGGGGAGGGGGTGTCTATCCTGGTCACACTTTGTCTGGAAATGCAAAAGGAGAGAAAGGACTAGTCTAACTGAAACTCATGCACAGAGAAGCATTATAACTGTGTGCTAGTCTATTTATTTATTTATGTATTTATTTATTTATATACCGCTTTTCTCAGCCCTCAGGTGACTCAAAGCAGTGAACAACATCGATACAAAACATCATGAGACAAGTATAGGGCAATTATAAACAATTATAAATAAATCATTCAATATCAGTATAACAATCATTAGCGCCTCAACAGTAAAATCAGAATCCAGTCTCATCATCCATTATTTCGTATTCCTATGTTCAATTACACTGTTTAATCAAATGCTTGTTCAAACAGCCAGTCTAGAAAGGACAAGGTACTTAATAGAGGCTCTTTCTACACTGTCATATCATCCAGATTATCAAAGCAAATACTCCATGTTATCTGATTTGAACTGGATTTTATAAGTCTACACTGCCATATGTTCCAGTTCAAAGCAGATAATCGGGAATTTATATGGCACTGTAGAAGAGGCCTGAGACTGGGATTTGCCCTTTTAAAACTACAAAAGGGAAAGCAATGATCACCCTAAAGATGGGAACTGATGACTTCCTATTCTGCCTTTTGTTGACTGCTGAATCTCTGGGAATATCTTTTATGACCTTATCTACCAGGACTAGTCATCTTCTTGGGAGTGTAAAAGGAAAAGCCAGGAATTAATGGAATATGCAATTGGGTGGGAAACTCTACTCTACTCACTGCTTCTCTACAAACAAGTAGGTTTTGCTTTCAGGATCTGACCTACTTCTTCTAACCTGTGAATATATGAAAGTAGGATGTAAGCATGTGGTTATTTCTTTGAGTCCTAAACACTGAATTATTTCCTGTTTAATGTTACACAGTAATTTAAATTTTTTCTCTGGTCAGAAAGAATAATTGGAAATTGTAGGGAAAATGACACATATATGGAATTGAGGAATGTGTGGTTGCCTCAATTTTACAAGTTTGGGATTTTATGTTAATGGAGCTTAAGAGAATAATTGTGCAGAGATCATTTCACAAACCATTTCCAAAGCAAACAATAGTATATCCACATATGCTGCTGAAATGAGGCACAATAAAGCAGCACTGAGATAATCTAGAGCTAAAATGATGGTGTATGATTTATGATTAAGCATCATTACCTGCAGAGCAAGGGGCTTCCATCTCATATTTTTCAGTAAAGCTGGTGCTGAGGTAAGCATGCTCTGAGGTCGCTTTTTCAAAGTTAAGATAACACCACTCGGATCCTCTCGTAGTGCATTCACCAAATTTTTCAACTGCCACCCCACCTGGTAACCAGCAAAATTATTACAATAAAATTGAGGTACAATATTCACAAGATAATTTCCCCTTTTAATAAGATTAGTAAAATCATCCAGTTCTAGAAGATTACTTATTAAAATGTCACAATTTACATCACTGAATCATGCCACCTAAAATCAGCATTGCCAGAATGCATTGAAATGGGTTATCTGCCATTTAAATTAGAGATTAATGTTGTGCTGATAGTAATCTAGTAGGGGGACTTTTAATTTTTGTGTTCTATTTTAATAATCCATTTCAAACTAATTATAACATCAAAATTACCATGGGGAGACTTGTAGGCTAACAGTAGATAATCACTGCTGTACAGTTTAACAAACACTATTTTAGTTGTGAATTTCATGCTTATTGTTATTTTCTGCAGTTAATCATGCTATCATTCATCACATCCCATATTTCATGTGCATTAATATTAGATAATTTTATAAAATCATCTATAAAGACAGTCCTCATTCAGATTTATTAAAAAGTGGGGGACAGGAAAGCAAAACAAAATTCATTGTGATCAAAAAACACTGGGAAAATGCTTTAAATGACTCCCAAATGGTCAATCAATTAATTACATGCATAAATGTCAAACATTTGATGTCACTTATATAAACCCAGTAGTGTTTTTATATTAAAATTCTGATGCATGCGACTATCATATCAGAAAACATGACGCATTCGGATATTGATGCAATCTGAGGCAAATATGGAAAATTTACTATATAATCAGTACACAGAAAATAGGCACAACACAATTCTGCTTCTTTAATTTATTTTCATAAATAGGATCAAATTATGTCTATAAAAATGAAGTAAAAAAGCTTGAAACTGCTGGAATACTGAAATTTACCCATACAATGCCAATGATTTGTTGGTTGCTACTCTTTCTTTTAGTGCAGTGGTTCTCAGTCTCTGGTCTGTGAACCACCAGTGGTCCCCAAGAACTAAAATATGGTCTGCAGCCTCAGTATTACACCATTGCAATGAAAGCGACTGGTCTCGTGAAACCCTCTTATAGTGCCGAAGCAATGGGGATGTTAGGAGGGGAGAGGCTGACTAACCACAAAAGATGTGACAAGCCTCCTGACTTCTGCTTCTTCTCCTCCTCCCTTCCCTGGGCAGAGCCATTCCATGTGGTGTCTGGAAGCGGGGGCGCCTTGATATCTTTGTTTTTAGGTCTGTTCCTGAGGATATTTAGGGTGCTGATTCAGAAAATTGCATTGGATAAACTACAGCAGCTCTAGATTATTAAATAGGGCTTTCCATGGGCGAGCAGATGGCAACTACTGGATGACATATGTTATGTATCAGAAACTAGAGCTGATATGGTTTATCCAATGCAATTTTCTGAATAAGCACCCCCAAATAACCAAACCAAAACTACAGTTGGCCAAAAACTGATTTGTAAAGCTTTTGGTACTAATGTTGGAGAGTAGTCCCTGCTCAAGTGGTCCCTGGTCAAATAAAGGTTGGGAAACACTGTTTTAGCTGAAGTTTAGCTTAATACTACATACACTGCTTCTCTTGATCTCAGTAAGTATTATGTCAAACACAGGGTATGTAGCAGTAAATGAAAGCACCACTTTACTGCCTTATTCTACATAATGGTAGCTAACGGTAGTTAATTCATGTGTCAGAAAAAAAAGACTCTCAAATGAGATGGTAAACATCAATGGAGTAATTATTATGGTCAAGGATCAATCACATTTGGCAGGATCCTTGTAGTGGTTAAATGTGTTGAATTTGCTCTGAAGGCATGATCACATAATATATTTATCATTACATAGCAACAACATGAAGCAATCACTTTTTACCCCACATCTTTATGATCAAAAGTAACGTTAGTGGATAACTAGACATGACCAGCCTTTTAATATACAGTATATGTATTTATATGTATATGTTATTAACTGCATACACCCACAAACATACTCATACACACATTATAATAATGACCTTCTAGCATAAAATGTATAGGAAATTATTCAGCTGCACATAATTTATTGTAAGTGTAGAGTAATAGGAGCACTGAAAATACTCAAAACAGGCACAGTATTGCAAGAATAAACTGAATAAAAACTGCATTCCAATATAAAAAACTACTTTCCATCTCAACTGTCAAAATCATTCATACTATTTTTCTTTTAATATAAAAATGTTTCTTAGAATTGAATAATTTTGCTTTATTCTTCATTCTCCTTTTAATGCAATTTAACTAAAATTATTATATTTATCTTACTTATAGAATTAGAGCATTCAACTAACTGTACTGTAGTCTGTACCACATAGCATTCAAATTTTTGCATAATAAAAAAAACAGTAGAGGAACTGGTATACTAGTCATATATAAAGTATGAAAAATCCGCAAATATTTGGGGCTTGCTTACTAATTAGATTCTGGGACAAATATCTTGGGTCTAGAAATTTATTCTTGGTTAGGAAGCTCCTTCTCAGCTTCTTCCTTGTCATCAGGCATTGCCAATATGTTTTCAAACGTATCATTGCAGCACAAAGTACAACAAATGTATTATATTAATCAACATGGGTATTTCAGGATAAAATAGACTGTATAAAAGTAATTAATTTGTAGGGAGTAATATCAAATTGTGATATACAGGCAGGTTCTCAAATAGGTTTCTCAATTAATAACAGTTCTGCAGAATAATTGTATTATATACTTTTTTCAGTACAAGTCATTCTTTAAGAGAGTAAATAATTTAAAAAACACTTTTAAAAAATACATTTTAAAATCAAGTAAATAGTATATTTGAATCCTGAATACTGTATCCAGATAATATGATCTCATATTATGCACTCATAGATTGAAATGAGTGCTTTCTAATATAAAAAGTAGCTGCTAATGTCTATTCGTACATTCTATTTTCGATTCAGATGGCACAAGTGTTGTTACAATCAAATGAGGCTATTTGTCAATATCAAGAGCGATTTCTCCATGTTTATATTAACCTAATTATGTTTATAAAATAAAGTAATAAATAATATTAATAACAAATCAATAGACTGATTATATTTCTTGCCTGTGGGGTATAGTTGCTTGTTGAAAATAAAATCTTTCCTTATCCATTTCTTTCCAAAAGAAGGACAAAGTAAGGAGTAAGCAGATAGCCAAGGAAAGCAGCCACATGCATTGAGCTTCCCCAACCCATTCTGCCACAGAATATAAAAGAAGAATACAAGAGAAGGAACACCATGCATGCACCTTGCTTTAAAAACTGCTTTCGAGGAAGCCTAGATTTTCTTTGCCTAGCAGGCAAACAAAGAAACAAATTCCCATGGCTTTCTACAGTTTACCCCTGAAAAGAAAAGCACAGAAATAAACATTTGCGAGGACGGAGCTGTATATATGTGTACTTTGACTCTTATCCTTAAGAAACCAAAAGGCTCCCCCTTCTCATAGCCCAAAGCTATCTGTTAAGTGGCTATGCCTGGCCAAACAAATACAGTCACATAATTTTACCAAACTCCAAGAAGCCAACCAGATACCTCATTTCCTCAAAGGCGAAAAAGAGGGAAGAAAGCAAATATGCTTTATTTTGTGACAAGCAATCCACACGGAGAGGCTAACCCAACTGAGCACTCATCATTTCTCTGCTCTTCACTTATACAGACCAGTGGTAGCACAATGGTTTAATCCTTGTGCCAGGAGGACTGCTGACCATTAGGTCAGCGGTTCAAATCTGGGGAGAGTGGGTTGAGCTTCCTCTGTCAGCTCTAGCTCCGCATGCGGGGACATGAGAGAAGCCTCCCACAAGGATGGTAAAAAAATCAAACATCCAGGCATTCCCTGGACAATGTCTTTGCAGACACTGTCTCACACCACAAGTGACTTGCAGTTTCTCAAAAGACCTTATAACGACAGGCTGCCCTGTCCTAACAAAGAAAAAGTAATAAAGACCAGGGAAATGGCTTGAGCATGTGCCCCCACTGTGAAAGGACTTCCCTCTCTTCAGAAGTCACAAAAGCAAAACAATTCCGAGTTTAAACAAGCTCAGTTTTCTCTGATTCCAATACGTTGCAAAGCATCCCATTTATCCAGAAACAATGTGCATCTGCTACTGCTGCATGGTAAGAAGGAGGGAAAGAGGAATGAAGGAGCGTTCTAAACTATTGAAGTCGTTTACACTTTCTGCTTAATATTGGGGTTCTGGCCTTCATATTTCTGACTTTGACTTATCTCAAATAAAACAGCACACACACAAAAAGATTGTGGTTGGTAGAAATGGATGGCCACAGGGAATGTATGGCTAGAGGATTAATTAGGACAAGATGTGATAGGACCATCCCAGCTACTCCTATACCACTACTTAACTACTTCCCCCTAACGAAAAAAAAAAAAAACAGTGAAAAGAGGCAGGAACAAACAACAGTGGTATATCATGGAATGTTAAAATTTCACTGAACAAGTATGAATTGCTAAGTTGGTATGGTACAAAGGGGCAGAACTTTAGTGGAGCACTTAAGAATCCAAAATTGTCACATGCATAGTTGCTTTCTGGTGGGTCAATGGGCAACTTTCTTTCTTGCAAAAAAAGTATTAAAAATACTATGTATATATTACCTTCTAACAATGTGTATAAGGTGTATAGTAAAGGTAAAGGTTTTCCCCTGACATTGAGTCCAGTCATGTCCGACTCTGCAGGTGGTGGTGCTCATCTTTATTTCTAAGCCGAAGAGGTGGTGTTGTCTGTAGACATCTCCAATGTCATCTGGCTGCCATGACTGCATGGAGCGCCGTTACCTTCCCCTGGAGCGGTATCTATTGATCTACTCAAATTTGCATGTTTTTGAACTGCTAGGTTGGCCGAAGCTGGGGGTAACACGGGAGCTCACACTGCTCCCCGGATTTAAACCTGCAACCTTTCAGTCAGCAAGTTCAGCAGCTCAGCGCTTTAACCCACTGTGCCACCAGGGGCTCCATAAGGTGTATATAAAACATAAATAAATTTCTGACTTGATATCTCATTATGCATTTTTATTAATATACAGGTTTTGCAAACTCTGGGGAATAATGAAATCCATAACAGATCTGGACTTGTATCACCAACCTATGCTCCCTCGTCAAAATCCCACCTAGGTCCTAATGTGTCCATTTCAAAGACAATGGTACTGAAGAAATTATCTCACAGAAAGCATAGATAAGTAAAACATGAAAACCCCAAATTAGACTCCATTCTTCCAGCCCAGTGAAATTCTATTCTATCAAATCAAAATTATGCCTAGTTCTTTGGTGCACAACTAATGCCCAAAATAGGGAAGTGCCCACTTAATAACAGCTTTGGACAAAGTTTTTCTCAGCTGCTGAAAAAACAAAACTGACATTGTGACGAAGTCCTGAAGCTGGCCCAGAAATTAAGGTTTTGATAAATTATGGAGCACAGCATATATATTTTATATTTTCTTCTGGAAGGCAGAATTTAGAAATACATCCATCTCATTAAACATGTTTCAATAACTTTTTTCAGTACTTCAGTTTTCAAGGCGTTTTCTGTGTTTCCCCACTGTCTGCCCAACGTTTAGAATAGAGAAAGACGTACTAGAATTTTAACAGGATTTTACTTTAAAAAATGACACAGGCTACAAACATTTTGGTCTTCTAAATACTTTGTAATTAACTTTATACAGAACTTATTCAAATACCCTGTTTTTTATAATATCAATGAAAAATATGATTTTCTTTTTGCTAAATGAAAGTAATTTGCTTGATATGGTTTTTCCCCCTTGTACCACAAAACATTAAATAAACATTAAATTACCACAAAACAGTAAATAACATTACTTTAAGGAAAATTTCAAGGCCAATGAGGGTTTATCAGATATGTTTTAAAATAAAACTGCCTAGCATGAAGATGCATTAAGAGATTTTCTGGGATTTTACAAAATGCTTGTATTAAGCAGAATATTAACTTCTGTCAAATTATTTCTGGAATAAATAGGATTTAACCAAATCCCATTGGTTTCAATGTGTTTACTGTAATTATGACTATAGTTCTGTATCCAACCTATGGTATTATTTTTTACAAAAATTATATCTATTTTATTTCTTCGAAACATGATTATGATAGATACCTAGTTGCAGTGATTTAAACAATGATAGCTATTTGCAAAGGATATAAAGTACTAAAGATACTGTCTCTACTGCTCATATTTTACATATGATATACAAAATGAACTCCTATCAATATATTGTACAGCAAAAGTAAAGATCATTCATGCTTGTTTAAGAATTAAAATTTAATGTGTAGTACAAACTTATCATGTTAAATGTTGCTGGAGCTTATAAGTAACTGAAGCAAAAATAATATTAAAACTAATATTAATAATAAACCCTAAAGTCTTCATATGAGTAAGGCTCTCACTTTAAAGGTTTCATCAAAACCATGTGATATTAACATTAAAAGAAGTACTCAAAACTTGTTAAATTACAACATGAAAAGGTAATTTCTTGAATATATGCTAACAGCCAAAAGCTTATCTGCTGGAAGCTTTACTGACCCAAATGTTTGACTCTGCCAAGTAGTACGTGGGAGTTACCTCTGACTCGGGATTCATTACTCACGTTACGGATGATAAGAGGCAGAGCCTGGAATGACAGAGACACAGAAGTTTAGGGTGAAGAGAAGCACAGATTCTACGTCCTCCTCTTGGGCATGATTGTGAAAAATACTTGGAGAAGGAAGAGCCTTATATATGAGTAGTAATTTTAACTAATCGGTAACTTAAGTCTAAAATTCAATTAATTAGTATAATAAAATAATATGACTTTAAAAGATGAAGCACACTAATTTTTTGCACTTAACATTTCAATCTTCAATTTCTTTATTTAAAGAAATCCTAATAATGGCTTTTAACCTCCAGTAATTATGCCTAGGATCATAGCCTTTGGTCTATACTCTTCAATCACTTGTTAGAGGTTCACATAGACCATTTCTTAAAGGGTCTCCTCAAGGGAGCCCATAGAGCAATGGGGTTTTAAAATACCTATTTTAAAAATATTATAGATGGAGCCCAGAGAACAATAAACTAACCTGCAAAATGTCAAAATGAGTTTCAAGAATCCAAAGGCAATGAAGACATTTGGATATTTTTTTAACATTCACTATACAGCATGATAAAATGATTTCCAAATATATAGGCAACTTATATAATTGCTTTTGATACAGATTGTTCAAAAGAGGGATATGGCAGCTCTGCTAATCTATTACGTGTCTTTCTGTGAACCTTAAGCATCTCGTGAGATACTGTCCTGTGTTAGGTGACTTATGAAAGGTGGGAAGAGAATAGTGAGAATTTTGTTTCTGTTTGTTCATCTCTCCATCAAAAATAGGTTCTTAAATGCTCATTCATTTCTCTCTATCTCTCTCTCTCTCAACACACACAGAGAGAGACTCAAGTATATATTTTAAATGTTTTCTCCCATACAACAGGACTGTTCCTCTTTATTTTCCTTTAAAAACTACATAGATGACATGCAAGGAATACAATAAGTTTTTCCCGTTAAACAATCATTTGGGTTATTTATTTGGTATCTTTTCTTTATGTGGCTATTGCTTTCTTGCAATGCAATCCCCATTTAGAGCAGAAGTGAGCATGTGGCCCTCCAAGTGTTTTTGCAATTCTCAAAATTCATCAAATTTTCTATGCTGGCTAAAGATGACTGGAGATGTAGGCCTAAAACACTGGAAGGACACAGTTGTCTAGTCTCAAACGAGTTATAATGATCAATCAGAGCTAGCCTGGTAGTGCCTCTGGTTGAGTAGGTGCTTGGAATGATTTTTTTAAAAGTTCACAAGCTTTTGTATCGAGTTTGAAACATTGCTTAAAATTACACTATATAATAAAATGAGATTTTTTTTCCTGTTCCTGGTTTGAAAGTGTTGTTTTCTGTTTAATTGTGCAGTCCTTACTTTTACAGTAGTTGTTATACTCCAGAAATGTCTTTTTTGTGACTGCCACAAACTATGTCGAATTGGTTGAGACTCCATGAGATATTCTTTGAAAAACTATAGCAAAGTGTGCTGCAGGATGTCCAACAAAAAACAGTTTTTGCAGTTTAATAAACTTTTTCAACGTTTTAATGATAGAACCAATTAGGAAATGACATTTATAACTCAGGAACAAAAATCGTGTTGCATAGTGTTATCAGTAAAGAAGAAAATAGGCAAAGACATAGAATATCTTTGTAATGGAAGTGTGCATGGGATAATATAGAATAAGTATCATTAAAATATAGCATTAGAAGTTCTGTATAACTGCCTAAATAATACCACAAAAGTGCCAGATATCATCTGATGTTGGAAGCTAAGTAGGATCACATTTGGTTAGTCCTTGGAAGGAAACATTAGACATTAGAGACTATGTTTAGGAGAAGGTAAAAGTGAACCAGAGGTATTCCTTTCTTTTAAAAACCCTATACATTCAAAGGGGAGCTATTAGCCAATAGGAAACTTTAAGGCAAATGATGTATCAGTAAACGTAGGCTAATGTACTATGGGAAATAACAGAAGGTCAAACAAAAATATATATTTTTGTGGGTTTTGTGGTATATGAGGGTTTTCCCTCATCTAGACAAGAGTACAGCAGAATATACTGGAATTGTGAGACATAATGTTCCAGAACTAAAGGAATTCAAAGTTGAATGTAGCCATGGTGTTGTTTCTAATTCATTGAAACATTCTGCAATACTTTTGTATCCTGACATGATGCTAATGATGAGACCCGCAGAAGCAATCTTAGGTTTACAATGCAAACCACAAGTTTGCTGGAGTCTAAAAACTGTAAAATTACCCTTTTGTCTCCAAACTATGTTCTTAAGAACAGGATTTGATAATTACCTTCTGTGGAATGGGAAACTGAGTGACAATCATCAACACTAGCTTTAATAACAGATATCTTGAAAAAAGGCTGAGTAAGAATATGGCTTCCTCTGAACCCATCATTTGAGTATATTACCCTTTCATAACCTCTCTGGGGTACAACTGATGTCAGTCTTTGCAAGATAGATATTTGGAATAATCTGATTGGTGCTAGCTCTAGCAGCAATGACCAATCATAAAATTTAGTCCAAATGGACAATTAATCAAGTGTTTGGTCATTTTATTGGGATGAATAAAAGAGTGACTGGTAGACAATAAAGCTGATATTTTAATTTAACTGAATAAAGCAGGGAAAGTGTTTCAGTAAATAGAAACTGTAGGAACAGAATTCAGCAGATATTTGAGATGACAATGTTTCTTTCTTCATATTTCAATTTCTCGAAGACTGAAATGTTTTACATTAAATTGATTGCTGAATTAACTAGTTATCAAATAACTGCTGCTTAGATACATGGCTGCATAGCCATAAAACTGTTGTTATTAATTTACACACTTGGAAGGAGCATATACTCATTAATTCATAAGCACTATCCAAAAATACTACTTACTGTAGAATTACTACTTTAAGCCTCAATTATGAACAATTACTGGAACATCTCTTTGTTATGCCTTATGTGGAAATTATTGCATAATTATTCAAAACTAATTTCTCCTAAAACATACATAAGGAATCTTGTCATTTGTTCACCTGATTTTCAGTAGCTGCAAATTAGGAAAAAAAATCTCTTTGATGACTTGCATGCACCTGGTTTACTACTGAACTCTGAAAAGGAAATGGTTATCCCAAGGTTCCTTGCTGGAATTCCTCCTTAAACTGATTTTTAGCAGGAGAGGGGTTTTTACCACATGCCCTTGAAATTAAACTATCAGATACTTGGAAACAAGAGCTAAATATGAAAGAACTAAATCTTAATTAAAATTATATGCAAGATTTCTTTTTTAAAAAATAGAACATAAAACACATTATTATGCCAAATGTCTGATGGTCTACTTTTTTCTAGATCAAAATAAATTCTCACTCAAAAATTAAGCTGATTATAATCAGTAGTCATAAGAGTAAACAATAGGCCTGGGTAACAACGGAAAAATTTGTTTCTAAAATCGATTCGTTTTTTGGGGTTTTTTGCATTTCGATATTTAAAAGAATTCCGATTTTTTTTTAAAAAAAAGTTCGATATTTACGAAATTTCGTAAATGGTAAAAAAATTACAAAACAATAACGAAACAATAACAAAACAATAACGAATCGATTCGTTAATGGCGGACGCGACCGCGCAATACGCTAAAAAACCTCCAAATGGGACAGGGGGGACTTCTGAAGCTTCCCTCTCCCTCTGTTGTTGACTGTTGGTGTGATATTATAATTTTTTTCACTAATTAAACAAAAAACAACTATAAAACTTGCCCCAGACATGCAGAAATAATAACGAAACGACCTCAAACCAATAACGAAACGAATACAAAACGAATTACGAAGCATTTGCGAAACGAATTGAAAAATTCATTTCGTTTTTAAGCTGCTCCAGAATGGTTCGTTATCGCTTCGTTAACAAAAAAAAATAACGAATTTTTAACAAATTACGAATTAACGAAACGAAACTGCCCAGCCCTACTAAACAACCTCCTGAAAAAATTGGGATAAAATTGTTAAAACATCTTCCAGCATCAGAGATACAGTCATGTTCTCTCAACAACACTGACATTCTGGAATTCTCCTGTGTGAAGAATGCATAAGGAACATTGATGTACTGCAGTGATCAGTCTCATGTCATAAGAAAGATAATTAACACAGTAGTTTCTTGTGGGTTTTTTCGGGCTATAGGGCCGTGTTCTAGAGGCATTTCTCCTGACGTTTCACCTGCATCTATGGCAAGCATCCTCAGAGGGAGTGAGGTCTGTTGGAAATAGGACAATGGGTTTATATATCTGTGGAATGGCTGGAGTGGGGCAAAGAGCTCTTCTCTGCTAGAGCTAGATGTGAACACAGCAGTTTGCTTAGGGCTACTCAGACAGTCAAGACTGAGTTATCTGAATTTGAAACTGCCAACTCAAATGTTAACATAACTAACCACTATGCCACTACGCTATTACATGCAGTCCCCAAATTACAAACAAGGTAAGTTCTGTAGGTTTGTTCTTTAGTTGAATTTGTATGCAAGTCAAAACAGGGTTTTTTTAAATGTAGCCCCAGACATGTGTGTGTCAGTGCCTATCTATCTATCTATCTTTGGATTGCATGGGGAAGGGTTAACATCCTTGTGGTGTTTTGCTGTCTGTGCTCTTGTTCAGAAGATTTCAACTCATTTTCTGTCCCTGTGATAATTGGATTTTGAAAGATTTGGCTTGTTGTGGAAACAAGGATTGGCGATAAAGCTTCAGTGGAGATACCTCTTTCCCATTATAACTGTTTAAGGAGTGAATTTTCCTTCCTACGCATAGTTTTCTCTCACTTTCTGTTGTCTCACACCCACTATTAACTATGAATTGTTTGTAAGCCAGATGTTTATAATAGGGTTTGCCTATTCATTCTTTCTTGTCTGGAAGTCAAAATATTAGGATTACTTTTTTTGAAAAAAATGATGGCCTAATTTTAGTTAATTAAAACATACCTGTAGTCTTCAGACAGCAAACTTTTCACAATCAGGAGTGACAACTCTTGAGCCTCCCACCCCATGAAACGTCATTTTCAAGCATTAGAAGCATTCTGTGGAGGGACATGCACTGCTTAGGTATTTTTGGGGGGAGAGGAAGTGGGGGGCTGGATGCCATTCCAGGTCAACCTTTGTTTGACCCGAGATAGCAACTATCACCCTGCCAAAGTGTGAAGTCTTGGCTCTGCCTTTTCCTCTCCTCTGCTTAGCTCTCACTGTTTATAGGTTTCCCCAATAGTGTAGATACCTTCCTTTGTATTAGTTTTTGGGTGGAGCATAAAAACCCCTATAGGCCAGACTTAGTAGGTCTATTCCATGTGCCTGTATAGAGCTCTTTTGCTGGTCTCCTCCCTTTTTCTGCAGCAGAGCTACAGTGAATAGAGGCTTGGGCAATGTATGGCAATCCTAGGTCCAAACAACCCAAAAGACAGGCATTCTTAGCATCTACATTCAGCAGTATTCTTATACCTCCAGTCCCAGAGACAACTGAAGCTTTTGACCAGCTTAAGCTTCTCAAGAAAGAAGATTGAGACAGCTTATAAGCAACAGCTTATAAACTATCCCTTTGAACCAGAGGCAGAAGACTCCAAAAAGATGACTGCAGTCAGCAAAATCTCCTTTTGTAATGTATTGTTTTAAGTTACTTTATAATAGTCCCGGGTGGAGTTAACGCTTTATTCATCTTGCTTTCAGTAAACTCATTTTGGTTATCTTTTCACCTTGCCTAAAGTGCCTCTGCGTGTTACGGGTCTTGATTTTAACAGAAGATATACAGATAGCCTCCGAGTAAAGCCAGACACTATAGTTTTTCCCAAAGGCTTGGGGTGCCATCACATGAAGGAAAGCCCGGGTTGTGGACTCAAATCCGGGAGGAAGTGGGTTGTTTTAACCTGCTGCCTCCTGGATTTTAGGTAAGTGTAGAAGGGCCCTCAAATCCTTCAAGAAGTCCAAATGGGAGACACAAGAGCTGTTCCCTACTAAATGGTAGAGCAGGGGAACAAACAGAGGAAAAGGCTAAATGAGCATCATAGCAGAAGGACAGAAAGACCTTGTGGAAAAAAGTGGAAGAGGAAGAAAGAGCAGATGAAATGGGAAATAGCACAAGGATGGTTACAGTTTCTAACCTATGGGAAGCTGATATTTCTGACAGCATCAAAGAAAGTTAAGTACACACTGTAATGTAAAAGATGTATGTAATTCTGAAAGCTTGCAGAGATAATAAATTTGTACATGGTGCCTAAATTTATAAATAAATTGAGCCTTGGTATGGAAGGATAAAATGCTACCCTATCATTCCCCTGACAGCAAACAGAAATAGAATATTGGCAATAAACATTTTGGCATTGAAAACAAGAACATAAGCCAAGGAGACTTAGGAACAGCATCAAATTCCTGCATCAATGTATAATTAAGATACGCAACCAATGATTTTCAGTGGTCCAGGAGCAAAACATTGACAATAGTATGATAGCTGGGACCCTACGCTAGGTGCTCGACACATTAATGAAGGGAATTAATGAAGGGAACACGTGCGCGAGACAGCGGAGCGAGTGAGAGACACAGCTGAGACAGGATAGCAGTGAAGTAATTTAACTCAAGAAGGACAGGATAAGGTGAAGTAATGTAACAGTATTCCCCCTCCTTTTTTAATCCTTCCTTCCATTGGTCATCTTTCCCCCTTCCTTTTTATCCTTCCTTCCATCGCAACGACTCCGCCGCAGCTGTGTCTCTAACTTGGTGCGCTCACTCGCAAACACATTCCCCTAATTCAGACCAGTGTTGTGCAAGCAGCGTAGCGTAGGGTCCCAGCTATCATACTATTGCCAAAACATTACACTGTCATATTCCCATCACATTGTACCAGTGAAGAAGAATGCTTAATTAAAATACTAATTTTCCAAATGTTGGTATAATAATGCTTTGGCAACAGAACTAGTATAAGTGAAAACAATCCCATTCTTATACCTCCTGAGATGAAATAAAAAAAACTAATTACCACCCATTTCTTTTGCTTTGTTGGCACCATCACAATGGAATACAGTACAGGATTTAACGTAACTCTGTTATCAAGACTCTTCTTAGGTCCCTTCCACACAGCTGAATTAAATCCTACAATATCTGTTTTGAACTGGAATATATGGTAGTGTGAACTCAGATAACCAAGTTCAAAGCAGATACTGAGGGACTTTCTGCCTTGATATTCTGGGATATATCTACTGCGGAAGGGCCCTTAGACTCTTCCAGTCATCCTGCCTCAGAATATTCCTCCAAACTCAAAAGGAAACTCCTCTTCCACTTGAACTGGGAAGAAGAAGGCAAAACTCCCCACATAATTAATATCACTTAGCAATTCTGTTTCAGACACCAACAATATTCTCAATTGTCTTAACTAAGATCATTCAACGATCATTCAATGCAGTCTAATATTGAAGAAAATGATTTCACTGTGCAAATGATTACATAGAAAATCTTGGAGCCAGTTTAAGGCCCGGATGATGATTACCAGAACCACAGAGCACTGATCAACATTAAGGGCTTTCTTTCACACGCTTTTGTGGGTGTTTGTTGTCTGGCTGCTACAGTTTGAAGCTAGCTTCAAAATGCATTAAATGGAGAATGTAGATGGGGCCAAAGTAGCTGAAATCCTTTCTTCTCCATCAAACTTAAGGCATGTCTCCCACACATGAGTATTACTGTGCAGAAAGGCAATAGACTGATGGACATTAATATTTTCTGGGAGTTGGCATTAAGCTTTTCAGGGAGATGTCAGACCACATCAGGTCTGATATCGTGGAGCATAATAATCAGCAGACACTGCATCCATATTATAGGTATTTATTTACACTAGAGCTCCACACAGCAGACAATTAAGCATGTATTTGTCTAACAAAGGGGCAAGCACGTGTTAGGGTTAGCCAGTAATGTCCCCCAAAATTGCTGGTATTGCTATTTAGCCCAAGAAAAAGAGATGCTAGGGCAGCAACGACCAAGCCTAGATAGTCTAACAAATTGTCAGGAGAGAGAGATCTGACTAAATGGGGTGACAAAGGCTCAATGATAAAAAGTCAATACAATTCATTTGCAAGTCAGCCAACTGTGATGATCTATGATGATACACTGATGATCTCACTATGCCAAACTAAACATCATGTTACATGTGTGTATTTCATTCAACTGGGGTGGAGGGCGGTTTAGCTTACCCCACCCTTTAATTATCTTAGAAAGGGAAGAAGGAAGCAATAAATTGCCCCCTCACCTGCAACAATTCTCAAAATTAACACGTATTTACATCTCAAGCAAATGTCCTTTGCCTTGAAAAATACAATAAATCTTTTAAAAATACATTAACACCATGTCTAATTTTCACTTTAGACACTGCCAAATCAAGATAGCGAGCAAGGAGTCCCCTCCAGCCTTCCTTAATAGTCTATATTTCAATGATAAAATACATCCTTTTCAACAAAAAAAATCCTCATTACCTCTAGACAGGGCTAGGAAAGCCCTTGTCTTAAGCCCTAGAAAGCCTCTGCTAATCTGATAATACTGGCTTTGGAAAGAAGGGACCAGTCCTTTCTCTCACTATTAGACAACTTTCTATGCTCTTCCTAAATGAAAACTATATCCAGACTGTGAACCTAGATTTTTCTATCTACAAAAATTGTGCTGCTCCACATACAAGTTATCAGTTTGGGCTCCTCATACGTGTATCTTTTTTTTCTGGAAGAATATTGTTTGTTCTGTGAATTGGTGTTGTGGGATGAAAATTGATTTATTGTGTGTTCTTTACGTTTGCTGCTGCAATTAGTTAATTTGCAACCTATTTTGTCTGTGTTCAAGTCCTGTAAGCCCCGTTTCACCACTTTGGTTCTGACATATATCTAGTTACCATATATCCAAATGTTTTACCTCAAGTGGGCATTTCCCCAGTGGCATTAAAACCTCATTAGGCACCTATCCTCATAAAAGAAAAATAGTTTTAAAGTAATAATAATAATAATACTTTATTTATACCCCACCCTTTCTCCCCAAAGGGACTCAGTATAACCTATCCATGTCTATTCAGAAGTAAGTCTCATTACATTCAGTGGAGTTTACTCTAGATAAGTCTGTGAGCATACTACCTTGCAGGGTTATCACAATTTTTCAGCTTTTGCTCATTTCTCTCCATTGTTACGGGAATATAGAAGAGCTCAATACAAGATCTCAAAAAATATAGTAGTGCACAAAATATTCGTCACACCTTGCTAACATGTAGATATACTGTTTCTCTTAAAATATGGGGCGAAAATACAGTATATATAATAGTACTGATTCTCCAAAATTAATGCTTTTAGTGCTTTTGTTTCCAATTAAAATATCCATATGGGATAGTGAGAGGTAACTTGTACACAGATGGTTTTTTAAACAAACAATTCATAATTAATTGGACCAGGCAGTGTTACAGTGTGTTAACTGAAACATGTATCACAAACTCACTAGCGCATACTGAAAGAGTTCTATAGAGTCACTCAAGTTTTCCCAACATCTCTTTCCTATTAGCACTTTAAATCCTTTCCTGATACTACGTATTTTTTCCATGCTGTATTCCTCATCTTCCTCTTTTCAAAATGCAGGTACACGGATACTTCAGTTAACTAAGTAGATATGTTCTTTGTCATTACTTCTCGAACAGAAAATTTGGTACCAAAGACAGAAATAACAGATACATAACTCCAGTGAATATACTAAGCTAATGGTTCTCAACCTGTGGGTCTCCAGGTGTTTTGATCTACAACTCCCAGAAATCCCAACCAGTTTACCAGCTGTTAGGATTTCTGGGAGCTGAAGGTCAAAACATCTGGGGACCCACAGGTTGAGAACCCCTGTTAAGCAGTTAGTTCAGTATGGGAATCACTATTTTATAGCTGTCTCTCAGCCACTATTGGACTTCAAGGTTTTTGTTTTGTTTTTTGTAAAAACCAGCAATAGCAAAAATAGATTGCACAAGCCTGAATTCTAACTATTTATATCTACTGGAGTTAAATCAGGATGCTATATTAAATGTATTCTTTGGCACTGCTTCTTTAATGGAAAATTTTGTACCAGAGGCAAAAATAACATTCAAAGAATAGGGATAGGTTTCTGCACCATAAAAAGAAAGACTTGTTCAACGTGTTTCAGGATACTTTTTATTCAAACTTACAAATACACATGTATGAAATGAAACAGCCAGGTCAGGCAAGCCTGGCATAAGTAAACGAAATATTGAAGCCTTCTCAAAGGTGTTATCAGACAGGAGAAAGCCCCACAATGAAGCGGGTTCCCCAACTCTCCTTAGAGAATTGTGTGTGTTTTTATCAATGTCTATCAACTGACAGTAATGTTATTCTCCTAGCCTTAAAGATCACTTCTCAGGCCAAAAAACAAAACCCCAAGCATCTACAAGAGTTTTTAATTTATAATTTATTTATGTACATAGTTTGCTGTACCTAGATAGTCCCTTGTATATATAGCAATCACTGTGACTCCAGTAACTCCCTTATGCTTTTAAAATAAAAGACATTCAAGCACCTACATTCAGAATTAGCATATATTGGGTTGGAAAATGTGTGGCCCAAAAGTCACAAGACATCCTCTAGAATCCCAAAACAGTCCCCGAAAACTTTATGGTTAAAGGAAATTTTCACTGCACTGTAAAAGCTCTCCACCATGCATGCGCATACACAAAAATGCCTTCTCCTGCTCCCTGAAATATTTCTGTATACCTTCAATTTCCATCCAGAAATGTGACAGGAAGTGATACAATTAATTGCTGTGTTTAAAGGGAAAGGGGGGCATTTTGTTACACCCAAGGAGATAATTCGTCCTGTGGGGAGCAGGGATGGAAGAATTATCCCTCAGAACCTGCACAGACACCTGCCCCTGGAGTATATGCATTGCAATGCTTGTTAGTCCTACAAACATTTCCTTTCATGCGGTCTTTACTTTTACAATATGCAAAAATAACAAAAAAATGTATTTTTAAGCTTTCATGCAAATCCTACCAAAATTGTGAATAAATACATTGAACATGCTGCTAATAAACTAGTCATCTTTCATCTTCAATTGATACAGAATTCAAATATACATACCACAGTTTGGTGGTTAACTTGAATCACTTCATCTCCAGCATGGATTTTCTTACATCGGTCTGCAGGTGACTGAATTTGAGATAAAAGGTGATAAAGAATACATTCCTTACTAACTATCACATCTCCTGTTGCAAGAGCTATTCAGACTTTGTCAATTGTATTCTTACACTTTCCAATAACTATTTTTTTATTTTTAGATTTTTTTTAAAAAAAAATGTTAACATATATAAGACTGGAATGCTGATGATACCATGGCTTTTCAGCTAACCATATTCAAAGCAAAAAGTCAACAGAGGAAGAAGGCAACAGGTAAAGGTCATGAAACCTCTAAGAAATTAGGATTATCTATCATACTAAAAATAATAATGATTATTCAAATTAATTGCCCAAATGTTTAATATAAGGCCCCTTCCACACAGCTGTATAAAATTGAACATTATCTGCTTTGAATCGGGTTATATAGCTGTGTGGACTCAGATAACCCAGTTCAAAGCAGATATTGTGGACTATCTGTCTTGATATTCTGGGTTATATTCTGTGTGGAAGGACCCTAAATTAACTATTTTCAATGTGTTTAATTCTTCCCACACTTGTTGTCTGTCATAGATTATGCTCCAGTCGTGCAGGGAAGACAGTCAAACTTCAATTACTGTTGTAATATAGAGTTAACTTCCCCAAAATTATGTCCAAAGGTTTCCCTGGTTTACTCAATTCAGATAATAAATATTGACAGTGACCAAACTAGGCTTCTATCGCATATTACTCGTTAAGATGATAGCAGTTACAGGAATGTTCATCTGGGCTGAAAAACACTGTATATATTTAATCTTGTTTTAATGTTTGCATTAACTGGAGAAGTCCAGTATTTAATAAATAGGAAACCCAGGATGTGAGAATCCAGAAGAATGAGAAGCAGCAACTGCTACTAGCCCTTCTCAAGGACCAATGCAGACTAAAACTGTACTAAAGGCCGGACTCACAATAGGGATTCATCTTCCCCTGAGAAGAGTTAGAAGAATGATACAGACTTTGAATCTCTACATCAGGGGTCCTCAAACTTTTTAAACAGAGGACCAGGTCACAGTCCCTTAAACTGTTGGAGGGCTAGATTATAATTTGAAAAAAAAGAAGAATGAATTCCAGTGCACAATGCACATATCTTATTTGTAGTGCAAAAACCACTTAAAAACAATACAATAATTAAAATGAAGAACAATTTTAACAAATATAAATTTATTAGTATTTCAATGGGAAGTGTGGGCCTGCTTTTGGCTGATGAGATAAGATTGTTGTTGTTGTTGTTGTGTGCTTTCAAGTCATTACAGATTTAGGTTGACCCTGAGCGAGGGCCAAGCAAATGACCTTGGAGGGCCGCATCCGGCCCCCAGGCCTTAGTTTGAGGACCCCTGTTCTACATATTTGAAAGAAGTGTCCTCTAATGCCTCCGGTAAAAAGTAAATTAATGTGGAGTAAATTAAGGTTTCCCTGGTTTACTCCATATTAATTAAACACCTCATTGGATCCAGATCTTTATGAAAGATCCAGGTATAATGAGGTGCTGGGCCTGTGGGCACTGACTCCCCTGATGCATCACGTGTTTGCTGGGGGCCAATCTCTGACTTTTGGACTATGATCTGAACTGGCAGAACTTGTTTACATGAATGTTTTAATACTTGTTTTAACTGCTGTTTTAACTGTAACTGTTTTATAATTTATGTATTGGCATCATATAGTTGCCTGTTGGGAGTCCCCCTTTGGGGGTGAGAAGGATGGAGTACAAATGTGTGGCATAAATAAATACATAAATAAATAAATAAATCTCCACACCTTTGACCTCCTGGAGCCACGAAGATGCAGAAGGGCACCCAATTTACCACCCCCCCCCCATTTACCACCTTAAATTTACTGAAAAAGTCCTGGCCCCCATGAAGACTCTCCTCGCATACTTCTGGCATGAGAAAATGACATGTGAGGAGAGGGAGAGGGACACACCCCTTCCATCTCCTCAGGCATCATTTTCTCGTGCCAGGAGGACACGAGGAGAGGCTCCATGGAGGCCAGAGACCTCTGCTGCTCCAAAGGTTGGGACTTGACCAATAGATTCAAATTATATGAACAGAAATTCTACCTATACATTTTTAAGAACTTTCCTGTGGTAAGGGCATTTTTGACATTGAAACCTGACTATTTCAGAGTGTGATGGACTCTCGCCTCATTGGAATATTTTAAATATAGGATGCATAGGTATCTGTCATGGACACTTTAGCTAAAAATTCTATATTGACTGCGTGTAAACACCTTCCGAGTTTACAATTTTTTTTATTGTACATTCAAAAGCCAGCATTACTGATTTTTTCCCCTCTCCAGTACAGGATTTGTCTATTAAGTTTATGACAAACAATATGTAAGCATTCAATGTGATCTGAAACCTTAAAATACATCCTGGAATTATTAACAATGCATATTTATCCTATATAGAACACAAGGAATTCCTTCAACAGACAAAGTCTAAATACTATTTGTACAAAATAATCTATTACTCAAAGAACTGCCCTTTCAACCTTCACTATAATTTTTTTTATGAATCAGTTCTAAGAAATACATTTTTATCACTTCAAATTGGTCTAAACATATTTGTCCTGAAGAAATGATTATTCTACTTCAGGAAAACATTTACACACAGTTTATCACAATGTTTTCACCTTGGAAAATTCACAATACAAACATTCCAGGTATTATAATTTGAAGGTATCTTTTGATTCCTTCTGCTAAGATTGTCTGTTGGAATCTAGGTAATTCATACAAATGTAATGTAAAATAGAACAGGAATTTAATGCATATACATGCATAAATAGTTTATTTTAACATAATTATAATTGTTTTTTAATCTGATTTTGATTAATCAATATATCACTTTTAATTTTAAAAGTTTATACATTACTGAAAAACTGCAGTATCCTTCCACTCAGAAAGCTATAAATATATGTTCCAGAATTTCAAAAACTAAATTTGATAACAGGCATTTCTGACCCATGCAGTCTGCAATGCTCAAGCAAGATACTGAGACAACCTCTATTGGAGCAACGTTGTTTAAGGATTTTAAAATTGCTTTTAAAATTAACACATGTTGATAATTGCCATGCTTCCTAACAGCTATCAGGGCATATTCTTGTCTTACCCCTTTAAAACAAATTTACAAGTAGGACACAAAACTGTCTCCATTTGTTTTGTAAATAAATGATAATTTGAAAAACAGCACAGCAAGATTTGTCTTGATAGCCCTCATTAGTTTAACAACTCAGCAGTCTATGCACATAAGATAGAAAAGTACCAAGGAACAAACCAATGCTGAGTGAGCTAATACAACTACTCAATTCAGTTTCTGAGCATTTTCTGTTTCTCATGAATGGACAGAATGTAGTCCCTCTGGAATTTTAGACTCTCCACTATAGTTGGTCATACTGGGCCCCCAAATGACAATTCATATTCTAGGAAGTCTTGGGAGGCAAACAATTTGCCATTTTAAGGCATTTCCCTCAACCACCAAATTCTGTATTAGACAAAAAATCCTGGTCACTGCCTAAAAATAGCAAACCACATTCCGAAGTGGCTTCTGGTAATGTAATTATTAATTAATCACCCATGTCAGACAGATAGAGGGACAATTCAGAGGGATTTCTCCCTGTAATATACTTTCCATTGCAACAGAGGTTCAGGTTGATTATTCTTTTTTCCAAATTTCTTTGGACCAGAAGTGTTTTGGATTTCATTTTTTTTCAGATTTTGGAATATCTGTAGTTGAATATATGTACATAATGAGACATCTTGGAGATGGGATCCAAGTCTAAATGTGTTGGTTTTTTTTTGTCGTGTCAGGAGCGACTTGAGAAACTGCAAGTCGCTTCTGGTGTGAGAGAATTGGCCATCTGCAAGGACGTTGCCCAGGGGACGCCCGGTTGATTTGATGTTTTTATCATCCTTGTGGGAGGCTTCTCTCATGTCCCCACATGAGGAGCTGGAGCTGATAGAGGGAACTCATCCGCCTCTCCCCGGATTCGAACGTGCGACCTGTCGGTCTTCAGTCTTGCCGGCACAGTGCTTTAACCCACTGTGCCACTGAGGGCTCCAGTCTAAATGTGAAATTCATTAATGTTTCCTATAGACTTTATACACATAGCTTGAGAGTAATTTTATACACAATATTTTAACAATTTTGTGCATGAAACAAAATTTCACTTGAACCATCAGAAAGCAAAGGTATCACCATCTTAGCTGGATTTTCAAGTATTTCTGACTTCAGAATTCCGAATAAGGGATGTTCAACTTGGTCAAGTAAGTAATCACGGCCCCTTCTACATTGTCATATAATCCAGATTATCAAACCTGATAATCCACATTATCTGCTTTGAACTGGATTATATAAGTCTACACTGCTATATAATCCAGTTCAAGGCAGATAATCTTGATTGTATATGGCAGTGTAGAAAGGGCCCTAGTTACTTTAAAGAAGCTGAATCTGAGTATATGCTGTCTGTTCATACCAGATACCGCATGTTAACTGTTCTCAAACACTTACTAAGCAACAAAGGACACTCACAGGCAAGTACCCTACAGTGGCAGGCTAATGCACAATTGTATCGGTCTCTCTGGCTGGGTCTACACTGGCCTGTATCCCAGAATCTGATCCCAAATTATCTGCTTTGAACTGGATAGATGAATTTGAAATATGCAGATAATCTGGGATCAGATCCTGGGATATTGAGCAATGTAGATGCAGCTTCTGTTGTAATATTAACTGTGAAAAAAGGATATGCAAACCCTACAGACAGTGAACTTTAAAGATAATCTTGCAGTCACATTTCACTTCTTGGAAAAGTTCTGGGATGCATGAAGATTATCTAATGGGGTTAGTGGATGTGCAGGGCTTGAGCATCTAGTTTTACCTAAAGAAATGATTAAATTGGCTTGGTTGTTTGATAGGAAAATGCAGTCTATCCTTGGATGGAAGCATGAGAGCACCTCTGAAGCTCTGCTGCACAGCTGATTATGGAGAAATGTCTGGGAACCACAGGTTGACCTTCACCACCTACTCCAGTCTGCTATAAATTGAGCAATATCACCTCCCCATGCCCCAAAAAGCAAAATTGACCAAACTATACTTCTGGAGGTTTCCTGAAATTGAATTTTTTAAATTAAAAAACAATATGGGGAGTTCTAGCACTACACTAATTCATGATTTCATGCTGGGATAGAATATCTTGCCCACATGAAAAGGATTACTAATACAAGAAACTGCGTTGAATATCTCCTTTAAAGAAGCCAAAGCAGAGTGTATGCTGCCTGCTTATATGCATATTTGGACAGATACAAAATTAATATTTCTGAAGAACTGTGTTGATTCTGGTTCAATTAATGTGAATTGGAAACCTCATTAAGACCCCAAATGTGATAAGAACAAAAATTGTTTCTAAATTGAAACAATTAGAAGTGGACATTTACAAGATATATTAAATGAAATATTTGCTTTTGAACTTTAAAAATCACTTTATGTCCTGCAGAAACCTGTTTCCTGCAGAAACAAAAAGTGGACAATGACAAAACAAGGATCAGAAATTCACACCAAAAATTAAATATGAAAAAAATCAAAGAACTTTAGGCATAAACACTTCAATACAAACTCCAATTTCACTCAGTTTTACTCATGATGCACATTTGCTGGTTAGTTTTGTTATTGTCTTGAAAACTGAAAATCCTCACATAATACTGCCAATGTATTGATTAAAATATCAAAGACGGAAAACAATTGTACAGCAGCACAGAAAACTACAGCAAAGCTCATACGCATATACAAAATATCTTTATTTCTCCAATAAAACTAAAAGCAAGTATTCCAACCTCTCCTTCTTTTACCATACTCAACAATGTCTGTGCATTATAAGGACAAACCTAAACCTTATCAAACTGTTTTGCCTCTGTGAAGCCCATCTTCCCCCAAACATGTTTTTTTTTTCATTCAATACACATGTATGCAAGCAAAGGGGGAAGCATCCAGAGTTTAAAAATGCCAGGCCTCAGCAAATGTGACAAACAATACTTACATTTTCTGTTGTTCCAGTAATTACATGGAGACCATCATATGTTGATTTAATGTACATACCCTAAGAAAAAGACACCATGGAAAGAATTTGTAAAGTGTTTGCAAACCATTGCCATCCAACATTTACTCCTCACCTTCCTAAAAATCTCTGTGTCTGCTAACAAATATTTTGAAGATAACATATGCCACAAGAATACCAGTTGGATTTTTATATATGTTTCAATGAAATGAAGGAAAGGCTTCAAGACTGATGCAAATAAGATGTACACTACTTTCAACTATTACACGAACTATCTCCAGGTATGGCTAATTTATGTGCTATTCATCATCTCAACTTGATACATGATGATATAAGAATGTTCCCCAAATACATGACAAGAGCCACAGTGAACCGTATCTCATTGGAGCTGTTTAAAGCAGCTTCCACAAGGCAAAAGTTGTAACCCAACATAGAGTTATAATATAAACAGAAAAGCCTCATTGTTTAAGAATTTATAAGTACTCAGCTACAACATTAAATCTACTAACAAGCAAATCCACACTTGCATACCAAAATGGAGAATCCCAATTTTTAGGAGAATACTACATTGCCACTGAGCCTCCTCTAGGTTATTGAGACAATAAGCTAATCATTACCACATCCTTAATAATCCAAGAAAAGAAAAATAAATAAATAAGGAAATCATCAGAAATTATTCTAGTGTTAAAGTTTCAGAGTATATATAATTAGCAGATAAGTGTTTTTAGATTTGAAACAGTTCAGATGCCCAATGACATCTCAGCAAGATTTTATGACAGCCCTAATGAGTACCTACATGTTCTATAACACTAGTTTAGTGGTTTTCAACATGTAGGTCCTCAGTATTATGGCCTACAACTCCCAGAAATCCCAGCAGGTTTACCAGCTGTTAGGATTTCAGGGAGTTGAAAGCCAAAACATCTAAAGACCCACAGGTTGAGAACCATTGCACTAGCTGAACCATACTTTTTATATACTGTATGTTATACCTAATTCAAAAGTGTTCAGGCTAGATATAATCAAAAAGCATGTTGCTGAGAAGGTAAATTGTTCTGTTACAATACTCTTTACCTCTTTCAACAGACCAAGAATAGTTGATGAAGCAGACTGCAGTTGATTTCTTCCACTCTGAACATTTGCCAATCTGTACTAACTGTACACAGTATTTCTGAGTAAGAGATCTATTTTTTCTCTCTCTGAGTAAAGTGGAGAAAGGCAAGAACTCAGTCTGTACTAAAGGACTAGATAGCCCATTAGGTCTCTTTCAACTTTATTATTCTATGATTCTAAAAGAAGAACCCATCTTCTCTATTTTCTCCACTGTGGCACCACTTCTGACCTTTCTGAATGCCTGGGCAGGGAAATTGAGATGGCGGCAGAGGCAGCACTGGTGCTTTCCTTCTCTGCAAACTAACCGTTCACTTATCCATAGATCATATCAAAATTCATAATTTTGACCCCTTTCAACATATACATGCGGTTGACCTATGCATGGGTATACACAGTAAGTGATGAAGTTGGAGGCAATGTACGTATTAGAATATTCCTTATTGATTATAGTAAAGACAACCTCTTCAACAGGACAGGATTGCTTTTATTACTGCTACTGAGAATATTCAGGTATCGTGTAAAAGAAAGGACAGGCCCCAAATGCAAAGTGACAAGGGCCTATCAGGCAACCGATTTTAGGTGTTAATAGACAAGACCACGAAAGGATCAGTTGCAGTTGGTGCTTATTGAGATGAAACAAGAGCGTAATTAGTTATGGAATAATCTTGGAAGAAATGCAAAATTCCAAGAAAAACAGCTTTGTTTCAGCCATAGACCACTGATACCAATCTTTTATCTTGTCCTTTTGGTTCTCCTCTGCCTACAAATCCGTACGGTCTGACCTCTGCTGGCCTGAGTGGAAAAATAAGCCATTATATTCTTACTGGTTAATTTTCAATTTAATTCAGTTTATGCATAGTTTATGTAGCTCATAGTACAAATGATTATATTTCTGGTATTAAATAATTGTTGTTTCAGTTTAAAACACACCTGAATGTCTATAACATTTCTTGTTTTAAACAACATCATAATGCTCATTCAAATTACAGGTCTAGTTAGGGATTCTTTTTTAAAAAACAAAAACAACTATGCACATACAAAGATCCAAAAATTCAGAATTGTTCAAAATTATACATATATCAATTTTCAGAGTAGTGACATGAAATCCAATCCTTTCCCCAGGTACATGGCTACAGATTATTTTATGGCAGAGTAAAATATGGACATAATAATACTATGAGATATGTCCAAGATTAGTCCAACCCCAGAGAGGAAAAACACATAATATTCTCTTTAGTGAAAAGGCATATATGGAAGATTGAGCTGCAAAAGACCTATCATCTTTGCTTATATTAGGAAGGAGGAAAAAACCTTTTTTCAAAAAAAAGTCATAAATACAGGAAATATAAAATATAATACATTTAAGACTTTGATCGCATGGAAGTGTCAAATCAGCATAAAAGTAGGTTACTCTCACACAACAATGTGCGCCACCCATTCCCGCCACCTCCCTATGAAAAACGTTTTGCCTACTATTGACAGGAAAAATCTGTAAATATCCCCTGATTGTACCAGTGCTATGGCTTAGCTGGTGCGATGATTCCCTGGCCGCTTCTGTGTCAGCACAAAAGTGACATCAAGGGAAAAGATTGCTCTCCTCTCCCATTCTCCTCTCATATGCAAATAAAGATTTTTAATGCTTTTAAAAAATACTACACTTTGCTGGAATTGTGACGTTTCCTTAACTGTAAAAAACAAAACAAAAACAAAACAGCAGAATTACAGAAGTTATGCCGCTCAACAGAAATGCAGCTGTGCGACTTTGAATCTTTAAAGTTTAACGTGTTGGAGAGATATGATACCGAGAGTCATTGTACCAATAAGTCATTGATGCAATCATGTGATAAAGCCCATAATTGAAACTACTGTTTTATGATAGAACAGAATATTGCAGTGATTAAAAGGCATACAATGTCATACACACATCCCACACACCCAATTGAAAGAAATGTCTTTTCAGCTTGAAAACAAGATTTACACAAAAACAGTCTCCAATATTCAAAGATAAGTCCCATAAGATGAAAAATCAAAGAAAATATGGTATACCTGTCTTTAAAAACACAACCAATAGATAAATCTCAGTACTTACTTATTAAAGGATAACTATTATGAGATTTTTGGAGATGCTAAATGCCTATAGAATGGGAAAGAATTGATTTTATTTGGATAGTTGTACTGTAGGATATGAGAGCAAGATAACTGCTGTTCCTATTGTGGCACTATGTATAAGTTTTAGCATTACATGAGATGAATCATAAAATAAATTATTGCATATCATGAGTGCATTAAATGACTAACAATACTTATAAAAAGCTTACAAAATGGTGCAATAAAATAATGAAATAGTTTCTAACTTAATAATAGACATAAAAATTGAAATAGCAGGTAAATAAATCTCTCAACACAAATACTAGCTAGCTGGTTTATAAAGAAAAGCCAATTAAACAGGAAAATTCAGCAAGAAGAAAGATAGATTTATAATGCTTTCCAGTGTAGATCAAAGCAGTTTCAAATGAGTGCATTTATGCACTTCTGGAATAGAGTTTATGGCTCAAAGCCTATTGTGAAAATCTTCATCTTAAAGATTAGACAATCGCTATATTGTCTATTTGCTGCATAAAACAGTGTCTCCTATCACCATTTTTCTGATAACCCCTTTTTAAAATTTTGTTTTTATTGCACCACCAGCAGTGAAGCTAATTTTGAATATAAAGAAAATTCTGACAGATTTATCATCCTTCAGAAATAAATCATATCTTTGGTCTGTCAGTGGCCAGTGATAAAATATATTGTGTGGTGATAGCAATTAAACGCCTGCCATATGTTGGTTCTGTTGGTTTTTGGATGGGTAATCCAATAGAGTTGTGATGTTTATTTACTTGGTATTTCTTAAAGTTTTCCATGGTAAGTCTCCTCCAGATTCTACCTTGTTTCTTCCTACCTGTAATGCTTAAATTAGATGTCTCTCTGGATATCATTCAAAGATTTCAAATTAGATTTTCTTAGTATGATCATAGAAATTCATAGCTGTCTTTTCCATTCGTATTCCAGTCCAACTGATGACAGCGAAAACTCTAGACACATTTACACTGACCATTTAATGTAGTTTCAAATCAGTTATTGAAGAAAGTGGCTTTGCTTTGGAGATGATTCTAGGAAATCCTGGAACCAGTCTGAGACCCAGTTGGTAATTACATAAACCACCGAGCACTGATGCCCATTTAAGGGCTTTCTTTTGTGTGCTGTTGTGGAAGTTTGCTGTCTGGCCACTGCAGTTTGAAACTAGCTTTTGATGAGCTTTTGATGGACTCCATTGATGAGCACTGAATCTAGACAAAAATAGCATAATGTAGCTGGATGGGGTCATTGGAACTGAGAACAAGATAACCAATGGAGTTTGTTCATCTGCACTTAAGACCATACAAGCACTGGGACTTCAGGACCCCAGTACACAGCGATAAAGTAGGTAGATTTTTTAAAAATACAAAACCAAACCTGTTGCTTACCACACTTGAAACTGGGAAGCCAACCACCTAAACCAATAAGCACTTATATATAAACCAGGCATATTCATATTTTTAGACTGTAAGAAGCAGAAATAAACAGCAAACTATAATTAAATAATTGATGCAGAATCACTCCCCAGGCCACAGATCAACCATTCGGCTGGAATGGCTCTGCCAATTGATCACATCTCATTAATCTTGATGCTTATCAACACTTAGAATATTTTCCCTGCCTGTTTCTTAAGATTCTCCAGGCTGTTTCTTACTTCAAGCATTGCATACAGCCTATGATTTTCTATATATTAGCCAATGGTCCCACAATATCACCAGCAGCCTACATATTGTTCATAGATGTCTAGTTGACATTTTGTATTATTGCAAATGGCATTCTATATAAAGAGAACTAGAAGTTTTTGTGTTTATAGCTATTATGTTGCACAATATCTCTGTTTTCTCTTGTTTTTAATCACCTGTAGTTCAGTCTCTCTCTTTCCAATAAAAATGTTGCAACAATTTTTCTGTTTTTCTTGTTCATGTATTGCCATTGCCAGCATCTGTAACCTTCTCCTTAGCATAAGAAGTCTTTGTCGCCCCAAATCTTCCTTGCATTAAGCAGCTTCTTTTGAATTATTTTGCAATGACTGTCGGAATCTCCATTCTGACAGCACCAAATCCATAGATTATACATCTTGAAGGTAAATCAAAATTCTACAAACATTTGGCAATTTTTTACATACTAAATGCTACAAGGCCCTTTAAAATAACCACAATAAACATATCAAGGCCTGAAAAGCTATGCACATTTTTATATTAAACATTACTGCAAACTCCTACCAGTTCAGGAAATAGATGTTATAGCCAGGAAATTATTACAGCCAAATACTTAATAGAACCCCAGAATAATGCAGAACATTTTAAATAGGAAAAACTATGGTCTAAAGAGCTTACAGCCTACAAACACAGTAAGAGAAGGCAGTTTCTAAGAAGTTTTGAAAACTGAAGATACTGTTTTTAAAAAATCATCAGAACAATTGTCAGGTAAAAAAAAAAAAAATTTGGTCATCTCCTAAATGACATTTCTGGAAGAAGAGAAATAAAAAAGAAGATCTGGATTAGGAAAGTTATAGGTGAAATTATGAAAGGAACAATATTTTCAACTGGGTTATGACATAGGACACAGAAGAAACAATAGACAATGGCACACAAAATGGTTTCTATCTCCAATGTTGTCACTAAGACAAAGTATGAAGGATCATATAGCAGTACAGCAGGAAGACAGGTTGGGAAGCATGCTAAATGCACCAAGTAAAGCAGGATTTAGAAAACCTTTAAAAGGCATCAAAGCTTATCTGGAATCTTCAAAATGACATAGAAGAAGGCTATTAATATAAGATGTTCAGTGTAATTTACTGCTGAATAAAAATGCAGTAGCAAACCGGAAATCTGGCATAGTTATAAATCTAAAAAAAAAAATAGCTTTACGAGCCTTTTGGAAATAGAAATAAAAACATTGCCAATACACTCAGAACAGGTAAGAACCTTTTCTTCTAATTATCATAATTATTTCTAACAAAAATATTATTCCCAACCAGGATTATTTCTAATTATGCAGTCTATATAGAAATATGTTGTTTGGGAACCTTTCTCTAATATTAAAGCATCAAGGACAAAAAAGTAATCAAAGGTTCACAAACATATTCCCAAATGTGCTCAAAATTGTGGTCTAAGCAAACTAACCTCTTTTCTTAATGTTACTGAAGACATCTTCCATAAATCTTAACATTGCTAACTATCAAGACTACATAAAAACTGTATCTAGATTTAGGATACCAAAAAAGGAGAGGTACTACAATATAAACACATGGCTTTTCCAATGTTTTCCTAAATTTTATAACAAGGTTAATAATATCTAATGTTATTTGTGTTGTATCCGACTGATACAATAAAGATTTTGTTCAGAAAATCCATCACTTTCATTTTGGATGACAGTTTTGATTAACTGCGTACATCTTACCAGCCCTTCGCTTGGTTTGATATTTGCTAGCTGGATCACTTCCAGGTGAGCAGATTGAGATACAAGAGGATCAGATGAGAGTGAGATTATGTGGTCACAGACATTAGAAAGTGTCTTGCACTAGAAATAAAAAATGTGCAATTTCTATTAGAGACCAAGAAACTTGAAAAATAGTCATATAGAAAACAATCATACTAAGCAGTATAATAAAAAATAACATCTCATATATGTTCAAAGGAAAGGCTGATATTAAAGGCTGATCACAAGATGTATCTGCACTGTAGAATTAATGCAGTTTAACACCAGTTTAATTGCCTTGGCTCAATTCTGTGAAATCATTAAATATGTAGTTTTTCAGGGTCCTAAGCCTCCTCTGCCAAAGAGATCTGGTGCTTCATCAAACTATAATTTCCATGGTTCCATGGCATTGAATTATGGAAGATAAAGGACTGTCAAACTGCATTATTTCTACAGTGTAGATGCACCCAAGAGAGATATAGTTTGGTGAGGAATCAGCACTATTTGTAAAACTCCCATGGTTTTGTAGCATTGAGCCATGGCAGTTAAAGTGGTTTCAAGCTGCATTATTCCTATAGGGTAGATACACCCTAGGAGGCCAGGTTTTGAATCCCCATTCTGTCACGGAAACCCACTGGTTGACCATGGACAAGGCTCAGCCTTAGAAGAAGGCAATGAAAAACCTTTTCTGAATAAATCTTATCAAGAAAATCTTACAGATTCACCACAAATTGCAGCCAATGTAAAGGTACAAAACAGCAAAGTTTTGCAAAACTAATACCAAAGTCAGGAAATATCCTAATTGACACCAAGGAAGGAAAGTTGGCTTCTGGTTTAGTGAGATGAAATCATAGACTTTTAATGTTTTTAATACAATTTTTTCCAAAGATCATGCAAACCTGGAGCTGGCAGTAAACCAATGGTGCAGAACATGTAAACATCTAAACAGAGCCATAGCTCAACCCCCCCCCCCCCTCCCCAAAACCTGGTTTACTTATGAATTTTAACTGGTTAACCAATTTATGAGTAAACCAGCTTTCTTTTTTAACCTCACACATTTGAGGGCAGGGTTGAACTTTTACACTCCACCACCCCCAGCTACAGCCCTGCTAATGCTTCTGGATTACAGCTCCCATAGCCTCTAGTCAAAATATGTGGACAATCATAAAATTTCCTACCCATACTAAAACGAAGGAGGATACATACGTATATGCAACAAAAGAATTTTGAAGGGAAAGAGTCTGTCATAGGGACCAGCAAGCAGCAGTCCCATTACATTATACTAGCAAATTACCACAAACCATCTATGATCTAAAGTAGAGGTGCTGCAGAGGAAAACATGTCTCTTCAAATATCCACTTCTTTCATGCTCCATTCATTTAAAGAATAACTTTAAGCATGAAAAATTAATCTGAAGCTGTCTTTTATAACAGCCCAAGCTAAAACATAACCATGCAAATGATACTTCTATGCATTCTAAGAATGCATTAGAATCAAGGCAAATTGCTCACAAATTGAAGCAAAATCGATATTTAACTATGAGGTAAGCCACAACACATTTGGAGCATCATTTAACACTCTTATGAATGCTTTCCATAACAATCTAATATATAATAACTGAGACAGTCATGTGTCCAAAGTGCCCTTTTCACTTCTGAATGAAATGTGAATATTGCAGAAACCTGCTTCTGACAGCCCTCACAACATAATGCCACTAAGAACTAGTGTTTCATAACTGAACATACAAAAATGGACCTGTTCGACAGAAAATCAACCATGCTGGAGCTGCTAACATATAATGAAATCTCTCCTGTGCAAAATACTGATCAATAGATTCAGAGAAAAAGATACAAAAATGTATTTTAAATGGAAGCAGAAATCATATCCCCTAATGATTTGGGACCATTTTGTGCAATACTGAAGACTGTATAGTATCCACTCTTTGCATGATCTAGGTTCAAAATATTAGCTTTAAATGCCAGTCCATACTAAAATTCCTACATATTTGCAGTGCTGTCCCTTTTAAAAGTCATACTAAACCCAATGCTGATGATGCCATAATTATGAAATGGTTCTTTGTATCACTTAGATATCAATACCTTTCTTCAATTTGTTTCGATCTTCTGATAGATATGAGACATTTACATATTTATGGGCAGCACGACCCAATGTTTACGTATATATGGGCTGCACTACCTAAACATACTTTTCCTGGGATTTAACTGTCAGAATTCAGAAATAATCTGGCATTTTCTAATTGATAGCAGAATTAATATCTCTGACCTAACCACATGTAAAAGAGTTAAACCACTGTAATCAGGGTGTGGTGGTTAATGCAATGGGAGTAAAATATAGGTTGTAGATATACTAAATAAGTTTGATGAGGGACGAATGGTGGTTTGGAGAGTTACTACTGTGCTGTCTTCAGCTATGGAACGCCCTTCCCATGGAAGTAAGATTAGCCCCCTCGCTGATGGTGTTCCGTAGAAGATTAAAAACCTGGATGTTCGAACAGGCATTTGGTTAATTTGGTGCAATGAATGTAATGATTAAAGGACTGGTAATATGGACGACGAAACTGGATCACGATTTTAGTCAGGAGATGTATTGGATTGTTATTGATGTGCGAATATTGTGTATCATGCTTTTATGGTTTTAAATTGTATACTGTTGATTGTTGTATTTTGTTGTAAACCGCGTTGAGTCGCCGGCTAGGCTGAGAAACAGCGGTATACAAGTATAGCAAATAAATAAATAAATAATAGTAAGGAAGAAGAAGCTGTAAAGTTTGTATCTTTTGTATATACTTTGTATACTGCTGCAACAGAGGAGAAAGAAAAGCCTTCTTGCTCATTTGGGAGCGTGTTTTTTTGTTCCAGTAGAAGATCACTACAACTGTGTTTTTGGATACCTGGTTCCTTAACCAAAACTAATAGTCACCTTCATAAGAACAGAAGTGTTATGTCTGCATAGAACCCCTGACATCCACAACTAAAGATCTCTTGCTGCTCAATGTGTACTAAAACCTTTGGTCATCTAGGTTTCAACTGATATTCACTGCTATCTTTCATCTGGTATATTTGGCATAAACATGAACATTCAGAGACAGCAATTTATGACCAGTCAGCATCCTTCAGATCCCCAAGATTATGCATCTTTTAGTCTTCAGGTGGTTGACTATGGGAACATCTACACAGACCATGTAATGCTGGACAAAAGCAGTTGAGTGGAAGTAAAGAAAACATGCACCTGATCACATGTCACGTACAAGAAGGATTCATGGCTTCCCTCCCCCAATGCCCCCTACCCTAATGTTCATGTGTGGATTGCCAGAGCATCTGTCCCTCAATTAATTTTTCCATGCAATGTGGTTTACACCTACGTGTATTAAGCAGCTTATTTTGGAGTGTTCCACAATTTTGCTTATCTTGGTTTAAAACCTCAAAAGTGTGTTCCTGTGCACATTTGTTTGAACATCACATTTTTGTGGCACTTTCAATCCATGTTAAGTGGTTAGTATAGATGTGTCCCAACTCTCCTGCCTCCCTCTGGTCCACATAAGGTAAAAGAGGAGTAAAGTCATCCCTGTCTACAGAGATGTTAAGTCTCAGCCAAAAGCTGTCTCACCAAAAAACAGATTCTTACCCATGAAGGCCTGATAACTGGCTATTTTAAAACAACAGTGTCATGGAAACTGGTATCTCAATTTTTCCTTTAAACAATTTAGTCTAATTTACTGCAAGGTAAGAAAATTATTCTATCTAGGGAGCCATGGCCAGAGTCCGCAAGACCTGATCAGAGCTGGTGATGATACTGTAACTTGGAGATCTCTCATTCATGGAGTCACTATAAGTCAAAGTTGACATGATGGCAGTTACCAACAAACAAGAAAACTATAATCCTCATTTTGAATTTTGAAACATAGCTTTCAATTTCATACATCACAGATACTGCACCAATTTTAGCCACAACATATGCCTAGCCTTCAGTCTCAAGTATATTAGAATATACTTCTCTATTTACTGATTTATTTTGTATTACTATATTTTTACTGAATCTTTTTGACATGGGAGTGTTGAGAAGAGCAAACCACAGACCATCTATTACAATGCAGTCTGAGCCCTGCCACATGCACAATGGAGGACATCCTTATAGGAACACCAGACGAACTCCAAGTGGCCAGCTACTGATAATTTAATATAATGCCAAGTTTTACAATTTCTGTTTTAAAATACATTACAACTGCATCCTTGGTTTGCTTCTGATATGTTAAATAAAATAAACTGAATCTTTTGAATATGCTCTCAAATAAATTAAGTGAAGTGTGACACAAACACTGCAGATACATACTTACGTGCTGTGTCTTTAAAACACAGCACGTGAGAGGAAGTCACAGGGAAGAGAGAGCAAGCTTGTTTTCTGCTTCCCTGGAGACTAGGACACAGAACAATGGCTTCAAACTACAAGAAAGGAGATTCCATCTGAACATTAGAAAGAACTTTCTGACTGTGGCAGCTGTTCAGCAGTGGAACTCTGTGGTGGAGGCTCCTTCTTTGGAAGCTTTTAAACAGAGGCTGGATGGCCATCTGTCAGGAGTGCTTTGAATGCAATATTCCTGCTTCTTAGCAGGGGGTTGGACTGGATGGCCCATGAGGTCTCTTCTAACTCTATGATTCTATGATTCTAAGAACAAAACAAAAAACGCTCCCTTGATGAGACCAACAACTTTTCCCAAAGGTCATCTTTATCCTGCAGTACATCTGCAGAAATGTTGCCCTTCTTAAAATGAAAATAAAATTTTCTGTTCCAATTCTATATTACAAAGATTTTATTGTCCTATATATAAGAAAATAAAGAATTGAGTTAATTCTTTCCATTAAAAATCCTGGATCAACACCGTTATTAGTAACTGGAAAGGAGCAAGAACATGGTACCACTGCGTGGGCATGCCATGTAAGGTCTTCATGGGGTGATGAAGTAATCTCCTTTCCAGAGGAAACCATGTTAAGACCTGCTAATAGCTGACCTACACTGAGAGTTGAATAGAGAAAATGCAATATACTGCAATTTAGAATTAAAAATGGTATATCTCATTATTTGCATGCAAAAAACGCACAACAATGCCTCCAGAGGATGGACATTTAGTTAAGAAGAGATATTTAACTTTGATGACTTTGACAATAAGCTGATTTGAGCACCAGATCCAGTGAATCTTTAATCCACTCAAAGCTGAAAAGCATTATGGGGTATTTGTAGATGCAACAGGCTTTTGATAACTAGCTTTAAGTCCAGGAAACAAGAAATAGAGTGAGAGTTTTCTATACCAGTTAACTTCTCAAATGCAGAAAAATTCATCTGCTCTGCCAGGACTCTGGAGGACATTTTCTATCTTCAATATCTATATTTTGAATAACAAGCCTCTAATAAAAGACTATATTTAGGACAGATATGAAAGGTAACACAACAACAAACTATACTCGAACAAAAAAGCTTTTCTGGAAAGGAACCAAAAGAAATCAGATATGCAAAGAATCCTTGAGGTGTGGCATGTCATCCATATGAATACATATGCAGAGAATATAAATGCTACTCACCACATGAAGAATTTTATTCTCTGTTTCATATACTGTGCAGTCCTAAAACACACAGAATTAACAAAGGTTCATTTAAATAAACAGAATTTCCATACAGTCTTTGTTTTTTAAACAAGGCGACAGATAGATTTACAAGTGGGAGAATGAATTCAACCTTTTGAAGACATTTCTTATGGGTTCTTATCACGTTTCTTTTTCCTCTATAGTCACAAATTTGCAATAATAGACATCTACAGTTCCTACCCACCAATATATCTTGTTTAAGGCATCTTTCCGTCCAATCTGCTTTATCATTCTAAAAAAGGTCAATTATAACAGTCTTGGATGATCAGCTGGCTTGGATGATCTACGGATGGAACAAATCAAGAACTTTGGTCCAAAAGCAAGGCGCTGGCTGCTGGAGCTGATGAACAACTGCACTGCATCCTGTCAGATCCCCAAAATCTGGAGGAAAGCAAGAGTCATCGCCATCTTGAAGCCAGGCAAAGACCGTAATGACCCAAAAAGCTACAGACCAATCTCCCTGTTGTGACACCTCTACAAAGTTCTGGAGAGACTTATCTTGCATAGAATTATGGAAAATATAGACCCCTGTCTGATCCCACAGCAAGCTGGCTTCAGAAAAGGCAAAAGCTGCACATCGCAAGTGCTGAACCTGACTCAGCACATAGAAGATGGCTTTGAAAGGCAGCAGATCACAGGAGCTGCCTTCATAGACTTGTCAGCAGCCTATGATACTGTGAACCACCGCCTCCTCCTGAGAAAAATGTATAATATCACAAAGGACTACCACCTCACCCGCCTCATAGGAAACCTGCTACAAAACAGGAGCTTCTTTGTGGAGTTCCAGGGCCAGAGAAGCAGATGGCGGAATCAGAAGAACGGCCTGCCTCAGGGGAGCGTGCTTGCTCCATCCATGTTCAACATCTACACAAATGACCAGCCACTGCCAGAAGGGACAGAGAGTTTCATCTATGCTGATGATTGTGCCATTACTGCTCAAGCAGGGAGCTTTGAGATGGTAGGACAGAAGCTCTCCGAAGCTCTAGGTGCTCTTACTGCCTATTACAGGGAAAACCAGCTGATCCCTAATCCATCTAAAACACAGACATGCGCCTTTCACCTTAAGAACAGACAAGCATCCCGAGCTCTGAGGATTACCTGGGAAGGAATCCCACTGGAGCATTGCAGCGCACCCAAATACCTGGGAGTCACTTTGGACCGTGCTCTGACCTACAAGAAGCACTGCCTGAACATCAAACAAAAAGTGGGCGCTAGAAACAACATCATACGAAAGCTGACTGGCACAACCTGGGGATCACAACCAGACACAGTGAAGACATCTGCCCTTGCGCTATGCTACTCTGCTGCTGAGTATGCATGCCCAGTGTGGAACACATCTCATCACACTAAAACAGTGGATGTGGCTCTTAATGAGACATGCCGCATTATCACGGGGTGTCTGCGCCCCACACCACTGGAGAAATTACACTGCTTAGCCGGTATTGCACCACCTGACATCCGCCGGGAAGTGGTAGCCAATAGTGAAAGGACCAAGGCAGAGACATCTCCAGCTCATCCCCTGTTTGGTTATCAGCCAGCACCTCAACGACTTAAATCAAGACATAGTTTTCTTAGAACTACAGAGACACTCGCTGGAACACCCCAGCAAGCGAGAGTCCAAAGGTGGCAGGCCCAAACCCAGCACCTCAATTCATGGGTGATACCAGATGAGAGACTCCCCCCTGGGCACTCAGAAGACTGGGCGACTTGGAAGGCGCTGAACAGATTGCGCTCTGGCACCACGAGATGCAGAGCCAATCTTAAGAAATGGGGCTACAGGGTGGAATCCTCGGCATGCGAGTGCGGAGAAGAACAAACCACTGACCACCTGCTGCAATGCACCCTGAGCCCTGCCACATGCACGATGGAGGACCTTCTTGCGGCAACCCCAGAGGCACTCCAAGTGGCCAGATACTGGTCAAAGGACATTTAACCAAATACCAAATTTACAAAATCTGTGTGGTTTTTTTTTCTTTTCTTTTTTTTCTTTTTAATCTCTGTGTTTGTTTTGCTCTGTTAGAATTGTAATACAATGGTTGCTGATGACACGATAAATAAATAAAATAAATAACAGTCTTGTTTTTACAGCCTTAAGGCACTAGCTATTTTTTCTAAAAAGAAAGCTAAGTCCACATTTATGGAATTTTCTTTTAGGCAGAGAGGAGGGTTATGTTACAGCTAGCATGGAATATCTTGTCCAGGGGACCATTGCGGTCCTCTAGCACTATTGCTTGCTAAAATCTGATTCTACTAGCATTTTATTTTTCTGTACTAAGCTCACTATCTTAACACATGAAATAGAACATCCTCAAAATGCTCCCTCACTAGCAGTAAAGCTATACTGACAGCTATTTCAGAGATGACCTGCAAGGATTCAAAACAGTCCTAGAACTGCATAACAGAGAGAATATTTTAAGCTGATTAAACATGCCTTATATTGTCCTAAACAGTCTGTCTTCCTTGGGTATGCAATCATCTAGATCAGTGGTTCCCAACCTTTGGTCCTCCAGGTGTTTTGAACTTCAGCTCCCATAATCCCTAACATCCGGTTAACTGGCTGAGACTTCTAGGAGCTGAAATCCAAAAAGACTTGGAGCACCAAAGGTTGAGAACCGCTGATCTAGATAATTTAATGCATGGGGTAGTTGTCAGATTGGTACAACTGGTATTGGAATAATCATCTAATCATCCCCATTTAGACTAAAATGCTGAAATAAGTCATTTTAACCAAGCCTCATGACAGTATATGTATGTATGTTGCAACTAATGTAAGACCCACTGAATGCCACCTTAGGGACAATAAATGCCATCCTGTGTCAGTTTGAACCACTGCTTTAGGAACATATCAATGGCAATATAAATTTAAATTCACTATGGCCATATTTACACCGATACTTGGAATTGGTTTGAGAGGATGATTACACTTGTGCTTAATTTTAATTGTAAACAAGGAACTATTTATGATGATTTTTCAAACTCTTGCAGTTTTTGTCTTTTGATGTGTTATTACTTTGTTTGTATTTATTGTCTATGTATTTTTATTGTATTTATCCATGTTGTAAGCTGCCCTGAGTCCCTTCGGGGAGATGGGGCGGGGTATAAAGTTTATTACTATTATCATATTTTTATTCTATAAACAAATCATTGTTGTAAGAAATATTGTTTATATCCTCTTCTTTAAAAAGAAACAAAACACCTTTGCTCACCTTGTTATTTTTCATTTCCTAATTTTCTTCTGGATATCCCCCCCCCCACCTGCCCAGTTATTAAATGGGCATATTATCCACTGTATCAGTGAAATAATCCACAGTATTTAAAATTTTGTGGAATTTGTTAATGAAAAACATATAATTAATATTCTTATTTGTTCAAATTATGTTTATTTTAAATTTTCTTTAAAAATAGTTCTCTTCAATGTACTAGCAGAGTTTGGGCATGTAATCAACAGCTTCTCAGTTGCAAGGGAAAAATAAAATAATGATCTAATCTTAACATTATTACTCATAATTCAAAGAAAACATAAATCTATGAACCCCCAAAGTATGAAGAAACCACTTCAGCTTCTTTTAGGCTTTTTGTATCTTGTCCTGTGAAACATAGCCCTGGAACTGGAAAATATGTATCCTCCACATTTTTGAGGTATGTAATTAAAATGATTTTCACTATAAAGTAAAAAAAATAAAAGCTATAAATATAGGCAGAATACTTGTATTCATTATTATGCAAGCATCAGAGAAATTAGTTCTCAAAACTATTACAGTTTTTCTAATTTTGTGATAGCCTAGGCAAGGTGTGCTCACAATAACAGCTACTAGTCATTCACAGCCAAATGCCAGGTTGCTTAAGGAACACACAACAGGCTAACATTACTTTCAGAGACTATGCAGCTAGAGGATAATGGAGTGATTGCCCGCTGGGACAGAAATGACACATCTTTGGTTCGACCAAGTAATTTGTATGTGTTCCTGAGAACCTACTTGAATAAATGCGTAATGGCTGCATTGGAATTTTTATTATACAGGGCTAATTGAAACTGTAGGGATGGTGATTCATTCAGGGAAACTGCAAGGATGGGAGGTCATGAAATGTGCCCTCTTCCAATCTCCTGCTCTGCTCAAATTCAAAACCCCTGTTTTTCATTGTAAGTTGTTAAAGGGGGGAGCACTTTCTCCACTGAACATTTTAATGACTGCAAAAGAAGAAAGAATTCAATAAATCTACCCAGGAAAGCTTGTTAGGAACAGACCTCACTACCTCTGAGGATGCTTGCCATAGATGCAGGCAAAACGTCAGGAGAGAATGCCTCTAGAACATGGCCACATAGCCCAAAAGAACCTACAACAACCCAGTGATTACAGCCATAAAAGTCTTTGACAATAAATAGTCCTATCTTGCTTCAAAATAAATATCTAATGTTGCTGTAATTTGCTTCAATTGCAAATTTCAATGGGATATCAGAATCAATAGATTCTGTATCCATGGATTCAACCACTGACAGCTTGGAAAACAGCCCTCACACCCCCCAAATAAAATCCTAAAAGCAAACCTTGATGTTGCCATTTTATATACAGGATGCCTTTTTCTATACCATTGTGAGTAATTGAATTTAAGCATCCATGGATTTTGGTGTCCACAAGGAGTCCTGTGCCCCAACTACTTCTAACTTTTCCTCTTCAAATAGTCTCCCTATTTATCAATATACTACTCAATATTAAATGCAGTTTTCAAATTAACTAGCATAGGCCACTCATTAGGAAGCTATTTCCAGTACACTGGAAACAGGGCAAGCATTGGCAGAACAGAGAAACATTTTTTGCTGCTACTCCCACACTTCCCCCATGAGCAGAGTCATTTTTAGATTGCAATAAATTCACAAAAATCTATACTGGAAAGCATAACAAAACACCGTCATGCATCTTTTATCCATCAAACAAAATATGTGGGAAAGGATGAAAGCGTTCACATTTAAACTAAGCTTACAGATGGAGATTTTATGCCACAGTTTAAAAATTTTATGTGAAATGTTTAGTAGGTGAAGATGCCCACAAACTGTCCCGAGGGGCAATATGATTAATTTGATGTTCGGTGTCTAATGGTTGCCTATTGTAAAGCCACCCTGAGTCCCCCCTCGAGGGTGAGAACGACGGGGTACAAATGCTTGAAATAAATAAACAAACAAAATAGTGACCCCTCCCCTCTCCCCCAGGAGCATGAGATGGCACTAATAAGCACACTGTAAGTCAAACAAACACAAAACCCACTGGAAGCCTTGACTTTGGTACAGAAGTAATAAAGAAAATCCAAACTCTTAAGTAAGGAAAAGATCTTGACTGTACACATAATTTGTTACATAACCTATGAAAAGGCTCTTGTTGGTTGCCAGGGAGACAGACTTAGAACAAACAGTTCTGTAGTCAATGCTATACCAATCAGATTTTATGAAAATACAAAATGCTAACACGAGCTCCTGTCCTCCAACTAATACAGTATAAGGAGACAGGCTTGTAAAAGGACATAAAATAAAAGAAATCCTCTCACTCTTAATGTTGCCAAACCAATTGTATATCACAAAAACATAGACAAGGCTTTCAGCACAAGTCAGCATGTTTCTGGAATCAAATGTATGCAAAGAAGCAGTCCTGAAAGATAGCTGACCTAAAATCAAATGAAGAGATCATTCCTTCTCTGGCTCCTGTTTTCATCACATAGAAAACAATAAGATGTTCTTAGGAAACTATACCTATATGAAATTTTCTCAAGTGAACAGAAGGAGCAAAGAAAATCCAGGCTTGCAAGCTCCCTGCATTAATTAAGAGGTTGGCACAGCTTATGAGTCATTGACACCTCCACAATATAAAAAGCTCATCATTTAGAATAGGGTCACAAGACCACATGTTCCACATACCCACATTTTGCTCATAATTCTTACAAAGATTATGTTGAAGGGATCTATATGAAATATGTTGGAATGATACCCACAAAACTTGTTAAGTCCATGTTAGAAAAGGTATGTATGTATATACAGTGTTCCCTCACTTATTGCGGGGGTTCCGTTCCAGGACCAGTAGGGATGCCATATTAATTTTAATATTTATACATTATTTTATATACATTATTTCCTTACCCACACATCCTTACCCACCTCCCAGCCCATTCCAAGGGCACCTGCCTGCCTTCCTGGTCTCCGCAGACCCCAGCAGAGCCTCCGGAGCCACACAGGCAGCAGCAGGCCAGGGAGGCAGGCCTTCCCCACTGTGCCTCAGGCTGCCACACTTCCAGGGTTCCTGGCCTCCACTGCATGTAAATATTTTATATTTTATATTAATATTTTCAAAAACCCACAAAACAGCGAGTCCGCTCAAAGCGAACTGCAAAGTAAAGAGGGGACAGTAAGTTACAACGAAGTACATGAGATCCTCTAGTCCAGAACTACAGTATTTGTCATACACACAGCAAGCTGAATATTTGACCAGGAAATCTATGGAGAAAAATCCAACTAACTATTTAAATGCACACCTTCAGCCATAAAGGCATGTATGAACTGCTGGCAAATTAACACCAGCATTTCATTTTATCCTCCAATAAAGCACAGTAATCATAACAGTCCTTCAGATTTTCTGTATTAAATCTCATATGATAAAAAAGTAAAAGAGGATATGGTTCCTTGCAAGCTTCGAAGTGAAGGTAATTGATGCAGCACAGTACATGTCAATTAGTCTTGCAACTTTATTAAATGTAAATAAACAACATGAAAACCCACACACACATTTTTTAGAGTTACAGGGACACTTTTAAACAATCATTGTGGGTTGTTGGCACTATGATTATAAATTCATACTCGGGGAAATCTAAATGCCATATAGAAAATATACCCTCATTTTAAAAGTGTTAGTTTTATAGGTGAAAAGACCATTTTTTCATACAGTTCACCATATCCATGGATTTCTTTTTTGTGGATTCAAACAACCACAGATTGAAAATATTTGAAACAAAGGGTGTGCCTCTCTCTGGCAGGCCATTATTTCATCCCAAGCACTTTCTTGGTCCCTTTTGTTCCACCCCCCTCTCTCCTTCCTTTCCTCAGCCAACTTCAGAGCTGCTTTCCTGGGACTATCAAAAAGTGGCACGTGTGACTCTTAACTTGCTTGGCAGTGTCACATCTGCTGCTTCCTTCCCTGGGCAAATGGAACCAATCCCCCACAAATACCAAAGGCCAACTGAAAATGCCAAAGGAGCATGAGTAAACATGAAAGTCCATCAATGAAAGACAGATTAAGATTTTTACAGTCAGATCTCCATATTTGCTGGTGTTAACTGCTTTGAAAGTGAAAAATTGCACATAAAGAAACTGCTAATTTTTAAAACTGGGAGACCCTCTCTCTGGGAATTTCTAAGTCTTCCAGCATGGCTCTTATGATCAGCCTCTGCTGGTAGCTGGCCACAGAATTGCACTGAAGGGCCTAGGGATTCCTAGAGAATATCTCCAGGTCCTCCAGTATGACTGGAGGAAGTTGCCTATAGAGGACCTAGAGAGTCCTAGACAGGACATTTAAATCAAATTAATGAATAATCCAATCCACAACGTCAAAATCACAAATATGGAAGGACAACTTCATGTATTTCAGTTTTATCCCTACTTGTTTTAATAAATTTACAGCAGCTTTTAGGCAAGTGTGGCTGTTTCTTCCTTATGTAAGCTAAGGGGAACTGCCATGGTAGATATTAATTTCCTTTCCACTGCAGGAAAAGAACATAAATGACGTATCACAGAATTAGGAATTTGCAGACAGATTTGTCATTATGTAAAAAGGCATGTTTTAATCATAAAAGAGACCTATCTTTGAAATCTTTACACCATGTACTTTTTAAAATTAGGCACAAAAGGACATTAAGGTGGTCTCATACCTGCTGTACAATCGTTGTTAATTCAAGACAGAGCTGTATGACATTATTTCTTGTTACAGAATAATCTGTCACAGCAGCAAAAGGTGATCTGCAAAAAAAAAAAAAGATATAAAGAAATAAAATCCATTGCCTTATTGTGGCCCTTAAAAACAAGCAACATAAATAATAATCTGTTCGAAAAATACATATGCAAAGGATAAATTCAACTGCAAATAATGACAATACAAGATTATGAAGTTGCGACTTAATCCTTCACCAGTACTTGTGACCTTTTGGTTTCTCATGATAAATATATGGCCGCACTGTGGTTTTTGAGTTTTTCAAACAGATCAACAAAGCTATCTATAATTTAAGTATGATTTGTACAATACTACAATTATCTGTTCAAAAGAAAGCTTTAAAGCTGGAAGAATATTATCTCTTACTACCTGATGTAACGATGATCGATAATAACCATGTTAGCAAGGTGACAGTCCAGTATGGATTTTAAGGAATTATCCTAACTCATACCCCCAAATGGACAGGCTACCTTGGATAGCTCCTTTAGGTTGTATACTAAAACATAGAGCAGTTTCACTACAGAATTTATACACAAACCACTAGCTAACACTGATCTGAAATTTAATTTGTGCTTCTCTTCAAAATATTTGTTACAATATCAAATTGGCTTGTTTTAATTCTGTACTTCCTGTTAATTTCCAGCTTTCCTAGAAAGAGAGGTATCATATATTTTGTAATTTGAGGTTTCCAATTAGTACTGCAAACAGAACTGAATAACCCCAAATGTCATAGTAATTATTTTGTAAGTGGAAAAAAACATTTCGACTCCTTATTCTGGATAGTCCTGGATAGTTTCTAAAACTGGCCCATTAAAGAGTGAACCTAATCAAATGTGATCAGTATCTAATAATAAGACTTTCCTAATAAATTATTAAGATAATCTATAGTCTTTATTCCTTCATATAAGATAATCTGTCATGCACAGCTTCATCTTTTGCGACCCTACCACAGGGACATTTTCTCCTGTTCTCAACAGCCCTGCTCAGGTCTTACAAACTGAGAGCCATGACTTTCTTAATTGAATCTACCCATCTGTAATGTGGTCTTTCTCTTTTCTTGCTGCCTTCTGCCTGACCATTGTTTTTTCCAGTGAATAATTCTTCCAATGATAAAGCAACCATACCAACAAACAAATCAGGAAACCCTGATCTGACCAGAAACCACTAAAATTACTCATTTTCCACCTTCCTATTAACCCCAAAACAATGTTTAGATATTATGAAAATATCCTGATATCACATTTCATTATGTTTAGTCCTCTATTTATAATATTACTGGTTATATTTGCATTATGTTTTAAAAGGCAATTTTACCTTAGATTAAAACTGGCAGCACGTAAAACACATTTACCAACTTATGTTTCTTATTCAAATATACTGTCTGTGCACTTTTACATGTCCCACTGATGATAATTCTGCTCCATTATGGTTTGCTATGACCATTTAAATCACTGCTAAGCACTTTAAATCTCTGTAGTGGCCTATATTTCAAAATGCTTTTGTTGTTTTCGCTTTTAGCATTTTAGCCTGCACTACTATAAAGCAGGGCAAAGAGCGGGAAATGTGTCTTTCACAGAACTTGGGGCACTTTAATGCTTTTGGTTCTTCTGCTCCTGTGAGTGATTTTCTGTAAATACAAAATGGCATTATAGAAGAAGGCCACAGAAGAGATCATGTGGAGTGAAATTCTGAACAAGACTATTTTAAGCTCTTTTGTACACTAATGCCACTTTAAAGAGGCCTAAATTTAGCTTGCTCAAAGCTTTTCACCTGAAGGGTTTTTAAAAAATATTTCTTTAAAAGTTTCAACTCTTGCTCTGTTCACAACAAACCTCAGATACAAAGGAAACCTCCAGCTTGCAAGGCTATCTTCTCATCCATAAAGATGGGATGTGAAGCATTGCTAACAAAATATTCTCTTGTCACTTCTGTACTTTGGGTTCAGCACTAAAATTCTGCAAGCTATAAATCTCAGAGAAAACCAAGTCCTAGATAAGAAGTTATGCTGTGTCAAGTGGGATAGAACCTAGGAGTCATCTACGCAGCTTGTTTGGGGAGTAAATCTTCTCAATTCAGATGGGATGTGAAGCATTGCTAACAAAATATTCTCTTGTCACTTCCGTACTTTGGGTTCAGCACTAAAATTCTGCAAGCTATAAATCTCAGAGAAAACCAAGTCCTAGATAAGAAGTTATGCTGTGTCAAGTGGGATAGAACCTAGGAGTCATCTACGCAGCTTGTTTGGGGAGTAAATCTTCTCAATTCAGAAAACTCTCAATTCAGAAAACTCTTTTCAAACATTTACCACACTTATACTGTGATTTACCTCTGAACAATGCTGATAGCTTTCCAAATACTGTTGGACTATAAGGCCCAGCATTTATCATCACTGTAGTTCCAGAGCTCATGGAACTACGATCCATTAAAACCTAGAAAGCTGAACTTTGTCAATCTGTTCAACCTACCCATGATCTCAATCAATATTATAACTAATTGCTTTTAAGATAATTAATTTATCTTGAAAGTAAAATTATGGTACAAGTTGTAACAAATTGTACAGTATGTACATATGTATGCATTACAGGCCATCATCCATGAAACTTTTAAAATGGTTTACCTGTCCAGCCAAGCCAGAAGACTTTTTGCTGCTCCAATCAGATCCACCACTGAGGTAAGGAAATCATTTGGTAATTTTCTGCTCGACCTGCCATCATAGTGACCACTCCTCCTCCTCCCTGTGATAAAGTTCTGAAGATTTTTGGCAGATGCATTTAATTTGTGAGAAAGCGTTTTTAGGTTTTCTGTTTCCAACCCATAGTTCTGCATGTAAAAGAAAATGAGGGAAAGTTATTTCTTCATCTTTACAGAAAGCACTGAAAGAACAAGGATGCTTTAAAGTCCAATCATATGTAGTAGTTAACATGTGAATGCTCATACTTGTTATAAACTGTCCCTGTTTTGCAGAAAGGAAAATCTACATAGACTAAGCAAAAGCAGAAATTAATCTATATTTTAGACTGGCTTTTATATAAGATATGAGCATTTCATTGAGCAAAAAACAAAAACATTTTCATATTCCATGTGAAGATAAATTCTTCTAGTTTTATGCCATTGGTTAACAGACATTCCACTTTATCACACCAGAGAAAGAATTGACTTTAAATCTGGTTTCTGACTCTTGCAGAATTCTGGGGTTTGTAGTTTAGTGAGGCTGTTAAAAGCTCCTCCCTAAACTACAAACCCCAGAATTCTGCAGGTGGCAGAAACCGGATTTAAAGTGGATTCATTCTCTAGTGTGATTAGGTTCATAAATTCTCTACATAAGCTCCTTCTTTTTATGTGTGTGATTTTATTACTTATGTATCCAGTTAATACATGAAAATGAGTATGATTTGTCATGAAGAGGTATTAACTTTCCAAAGATTAAAAGCATGGGGAAATTTGGGGAGAAATGGAAAAAAAATGCAGTACTTGGGTTTCCTCCCTCCTACTTTTTAAGTTTGGGATCATTACAATACATTGTGTATTACTAGAAATGTTCATAAAATTAGGCACACTAACATAGAAGTAGAGTTTATTCAGACAATAATTACAACTCTACTAATTCAATTTACTTTTACTTTATTTTTTTGTGGGGAACTGAGCTACAACTGCTGAACTCTCATAAATCAAGCATCACTTTATTTATGAGAGCAAGCAACAAGCTGAATCAGGGAAAGCCACGAATGTTATAGAAAACAAAATTAATTCCCTATGTATTCTGAATTTTAGCCTGTTCTACATTGTCAAGCAGAAACTACTTTAAAAACCCATTTTCAGAAAAGTAACTGAGGAGGTAAAAAAATGAACGGTTTATCAAATTTAAGAGCTATCACTACCAACAGTTCTGCATCTTCTGATATCTTAATTCTATCATTCCCATGAACATTTGAAAATTATCTACCTTGAAGCAAATTTATTTACTTCTCTACTTTTTCCATGTCAGTTTATTTCTTGAATTGGTATTTATAACAATGGGGAAGGTTTTCTCCTCCCACAGACTGCAGAGAATGGAGGAATCTGGAGCCAGTTAAAAACAAAAGCTACCAGAGGCTATATCATTAAAAGGTCTTGCTATCATGGTAGCATGCCATATGCTAAGGAGAATGGAAAACCTAGTAAAACTATATAACAGCTCTTTAAATCTCTAACCTCATGTCATCTAAAATGCACCTACTAACTGTGGAGGAGAAAAGTCCTCTCTTATTCCCAGTGGCAAAAGCTTTTGGATCCTTTAAACCTGAAGCAGTTATTAAAATAAAACTGTTGTTTATTGGATGCATTTTAAAATACACGATAAAACCAATAGATTTTTATAAGTACAAATGTATTGGTTACATGTTAACCATACTTTGAAGCTTCCACTTTGTCTATAATGAAAAGAAATATGTGGAAATGTAAGTAGATGAAGAGCAAATGATAATGATAATGACAATCATATTTATTTATATCACAACACCAAATTCTGAGGAGATCCCTCCAAGAAGGAATGGAGCTACTGAAGAACAGTACCTCCAAACCTCATTCCAGAAAGGTGATCCAGAAGGGTACCATGGTCAATGGTAAAAAAAAGCCACTGAAAGGCCCAGGAGAACCAACAAGGACAATTCCCGCTGTGCAGTTCTCTGCACAGGTCATCCACTAAGGCAACCAAACCTGAAACCAGACTGAAATGGATCTAGATAATCTGCTTCATCCATGAACCCTAGGATCCAGATCCAATGGTTTCAGAAGGGACATGTGAGCCATGTTAAATACTGGAAAGGAGGTCATATTGAAGATTGAGCCAATGGTGTACTTCATTTGGATCCAATACTGTACTTCATTTGTCTAGTGCAGTGGTTCCCAACCTGTGGGTCCCCAGATGTTTGACCTTGAACTCCCAGAAATCCTAACAACTGAAAAACTGGCTGGGATTTCTGGGAGCTTTAGGACAAAACACCTGGGGACCCACAGGTTGAGAACTACTGGTTTAGCGTCTCAAGAAGTTGAACTTTATCCTCACTCTCAGGCTACATTCCTCTGTGTAACCAAACTCCAGCGCCACAGCAGGTTTTTAAGTTGCATGAAAATTAGAAGCTACTTGCTTGCAGCAGCAAAAGGAAAGCATTTATAAAATCACTTGCCACTTGCTGATTTGTACAAAACTATCTTAGAAGGAAAATAGTAATTTCTAGTTTGATGAAAAACATTTTATTGCAGTAAGGCTAAACTGAATTGTATGTATCCATGCATAAAATGTTTTGAATTTTCAGCTGCTATTTGCATTCCAAATGAGCTTGTTTTCATTTTTATGGATAAATTTGATGTGGTTGTCCTGCCCTGCAGTTCTCTAGAAACAAAATCAGTTCACAGACAGGCTGGAAAGCTAAATTTCCTTTTATTTCCTGAAGCATACAATGCAGTTGCAAAGTCCCATCTGAGAGTTTGTCCCCTCTCACCTCCTCATATCTCTCAACCTAGCTCTCCCCTTCATCATGCCTGCCCCATTTCCATGGATACTACCAGTCCTGGTCAGCTCTCCCCTTTTTCTTGCTTCAGGTGTGCTAACAACCAAGGCATGTTCTACTTTCATGGTTCCCCACACCAGGAAAGGAGGTCATGACATGTGGTAATATAATTCCTGTATTTTAGGTAAGAAGCATTCCCAATTCCTCCCATGTATCCCGCAGATATTTACCAGTGCACAGAGTAAGTCAACTGCTTCCAAAATAAGTTCTTGATGGCCAATTCGAGTAACCCCCAGATCTTCCAATTCTTGGTGAGTTATGCGTAGTAGCTGGTCCCCACCAATCTTCTCTCTTTCAAAATTCTTGATATATTGCTGCAGGCAATCATCAAGACCTAAAGGGGGGGGGGACATTAAGAGGGATACAATATTATGTATATGTGTACAATGAAATTTACATAAGTGCCCCTCAGTGTACTGCAGGCATGAAAAAAAATTGATTTTTCAAATCAATATTGTGGCATGTTGTAATGAATAGCAATTACACAAAAATCATTCAGATAGATAGATAGATAGATACTCAGATAACAAACAACATCATAAAACCATCACACACTGTTTGTACCATGAGAACTCCAGTAAGGCACTCAGACCAGGCAATTAAATAAAAGTATGTATCCATCAACATCTATTTTGCATTACATTAAATTATATAACCTGAGAAGCATGAAAGTGGCATAAGATATATGTATATGTATCAAGCTATCTAATCACAAATAAATGAATACAGATGAAGCCCATTCAGGCATTCATAAGATGTGCATGCTAAGTCCCTCTCCTTCATTAATAAGTAAAGGAGTTGGGACTAGCACAACTTTCCTCCTCACGTTCATTATGAAAGCCTAAACTGAGCAATATTTATGCATTGGTATATATAGAAAGAAAATAGCTAGTAAACTATTAATATGGATATCCTAAGTACTAGAAGGGCTGGTGTTGGACAATGCACTTACCACTGCCTGAATTAGACAACGTACAATTGAGGTCCACATGATGTCAAGGAGGTCCTGGTTTAGATTTGCTCTCATGCTGTTGCTACTAGTCACCTGCATTTTCTCTCTTTTGAAGAGAAGAAAACCTTTTCTTGGGGAAGGGAGATGGGATGACAAGCTGCAACTCTGACAGTGATTACAGAGGCCTGGCATGCTGAAGTTATCACTGAGCTCCCTGTTGGGAGTCTATGCAAAAATAATGAACAAACGCCATCACAAAAGGTATCTCCTAGGGATTAATGTTATTGTAGTGAAACATGTACATGGCAAACACAGATTTTTCCATGTAGTCACATGGAGACAGAAGAACAGGTGGTATCCTTGTGGTGCGGGGGGGGGGGATTTTCTTCCCTAGGGGCACAATGGGCCACAATCCCTCGTGCTTTCTATCTTCTTTCACAAACAAAAAACTTCTAGTTTCTGTGGGGTGGGGATCCAGGCAATTTCACATAAATTTGTAGACAGTAAAGGAAAATTCTGTTGTTTTATTCTGGAGACTTTCAGGATCAGCATATTTTTTCATGTTTGTTTTATTTTTATTACAGAAAAAAAAATGTGGCACAGGAGAATGCACAAATAATCCAAAGTTATATGCAGATGGCACTGTGTCCACTCCTTCCTTAGCACTATAGAAGTATTTATTTATTTATTTATTTATTGTGTCAGGAGCAACCAGACAGTTGTATTACATTTTTAACAAAACAAACAAACAGACAGACAAAACACAAAGTTTGCAAGCTTGGTAGTTGAAGTAGAAGAACCAGGGATGTGCCTTCCTAAGAATCCAAAAGAAAAAAAATTATAACATGATCATAATTTAGGAGATTCAATGTTGCATATGTGCTGAAAATAGGATATTAAATATACTTTAAGTTCAGTGTGAAGTCAATTTGAGACACTGATTATATTCTGGTGCATCTGTTCTACAAGCAAATGTTAAATGCTTGTTAAATTCTTTCAGTAAAGAAATAACTGTCTTTTGTTCTAATTTAAACTGTAATTCTACCCAGTTACCTAGGAGCTTAAAGACTCACTGACCTAGTAAGATTTATTTCTGAAGACAAACATGTACGATTCCCCTGTCTGTGCTATAAATGTATAGCTTTCAGCCATAGTGGACTGAAATCCAGTTTCATTCACTACAATACTTCTGTCAGAACTAGCATGATTCTAACATAATTGTTCCACATTAATATTAGTTACATTTACAATGCACCACTAGTTGAGAATTTGCTTTGTTACATGTCTCTGAAAAAGACAGGAAACCACAAATTACTAATTGTAATGAGGCCATAAGAAGACTAGCATGGCCTAACAAACTCTGTGCTGAAATGAAAATCTGTATCGATTTCCTTCTTCTAAACTGTTTAATGATGTGTTTGTGCACATGATGTTAACCTAATCACCACTAGTTCTAAATCCTTAATCCACTCATCCCAGGCTCACACTATAAGCAAAGGGGTTGTAGATTATAATAATAATCAGCAGTTTAACACACATGAATTATATATAGGATTGCAATGGAAACAGTCTAATCAAATGGTTGATTTTTTAAAAATCATTTAAAATTTTCAGAATTTTGACATTTTTATGTAAAAGTATTAATGCATCAATGTTTCAGAATATAATACTATTCTACAGGAATACATACTATAGAAATAAACTATTCCGTTACAACGTTTATTTGTTAATTTTGAAGATTCCAGAAAATAAGTAAAAGAAGGTTGATTCTTTCAACAGGATCAGCAACAAAAATGGAAAACAATATTACATTAGAGCATCTTAAACTTGTTAATGTCTTAGATTCCACTAAATAAGTAAGAATATTGATCCTGTCAACAGAATCAACAACAAAAAGGAAGACATTACATTGTATAGGCACCTTTAAAAAAATGTACTCATTTAAAATGTTAGCTTTTTAAATTTATACTTATGTATCTACTTTCAAAGGGGGGGGGGTCTATAAGGTTTTCAAGTTGTATTTTAAACACTATTCCTAGCACAGCCTATAACAATAACTGTATTGGAGAACTGTCATCCAAATGAAGAGTGAGAAGGAGAAAGAAAAAAAAGTACTTAATAATTAAAAAAGAAAATAAGTCATATGCCAAAGCAGTGATGAGGAAGACAGATGTTCAGAGTAGGAAGACAGGTCAGAACATGACATTAAGAAACCTAGATGCACATGGATCATGTTTCAAAACATTTTTATTCAACAAGACTGATTTAAAATTATGTGAAAAATTTCAAACAGCGAGGCAACTATTCATGGCTGTGAACAATGTTGCCTTTTAATTCACATAGAAATAGGAAGGAGTGTAATGATATTCAATTCTCTAAAAATTCTCTTAAGGGTTTCTTCTACAGACCAGTGCAAAGAATAAATCTCTGGCATACTGCAGTAATAGAACAACTCCATGGGAAAATATTGTTATATTATCTGTACAATGTACTGGATAGAAATAACGTATATTCTATAAACAATATGAAACTTCAGAAAAATCATTCAGAACTCAATAGATAAAATATAAGGAACCAAATAGATAAAATATACTTATGTTAATTCCCCGAATCTAAAAATGTGCAACATTCAGGACTAAATAATCACTAGAGATTCCAAATTTGACTATACAACAGTGTTTTCTTCCTGAAAAAATATATCTAAGTGTATTAAAAGCTTCGGAACCTACTGTTACCACATACTAGGTTTAGCATTAGCTTTTAAAGTATGAATAGTTGAAAAAGGCTGACAAAGTTTTAATAAGGGCGAAACTCGCCCACTCACCCCCAAAATGAAGAATATCGGTACTTTCCTTCCTTTCTTTTCCAGAACATGAGGTTTAATGCCAGTCTTTATATCAATGTAATACTATTTTTAAAACATTATTTTCCTGTTTCTAAAAAAGGCTTTAAAAAGGTAAAAGTTTCCCCTGACATTAAGTTTAGTCATGTCCAACTTGGGGAAGGGGCTCACCTCCAGTTCTAAGCCAAAGAGCCAGCATTGTTCACAGACACCTCCAAGGTCATGTGACCAGCATAACTTCATGAAGTATTGTTACCTTCCCGCAAAAGCGGCACCTATTGATCTAAGATTTGCATGTTTTTGAACTGCTGAGTTGGCAGAAGCTGGGTCTAATAGCGGGAGCACACCCCACTTTCTGGATTTGAACCGCCAACCTTTCAGTCAGCAAGTTCAGCAGCTCAGTGGTTTAACCTGCTGCACCATCAGGGGGCCTTTAAAAGGGTATATTAATTTAATTTAATATATGAAAACATCCAGCACAAATGAACAGATTGTTCAAGCTGGAAATAGTGGTCTATGTGACAGGAGTGTTGTGTGGGTACAATGGATCCTATAAAGAATGATGGTGTACACTGCCATATAATCCAGATCATCAAATCAGAGAATCCTCATTATCTGTTTTGTACTGAATAATATGAGTCTGCACTGCCATATAATCCAGTTCAAAGCAGATAATCTGGATTTTATATGGCAGTGTAAGAGGCCTAAGACTGAGGGACGCAGCCAGAGGTTACATGAGTTACTCATGTAACCTATGGGAGGCCAAAATTCTAGGTTTCTTGCCTATATTGTTGATGTCACTATGGTTTTCCACTTTTCTCTTCATAATTTAATGACTTCAGCATAACATATTTATCTAGTGGTCAGGAGACTGAGAACATTATCCCTGTACAAAACAGACTAGCTATGTGTAAGATGTGATGATTCAGTCAATCTGTTTCATAAAAATTATTTGGCCTAGAAATGTAATTGTAATTTCTAATTGTTCATCATTAGGATCTAGGCGACTTTGAACAACTATTATTGCATCACAAATGGGCCTCCTAAATCACTGCTGTGTGGAATATTTCACATATTATAGATTACAATTTTATTTGTGATCATGCTTTTTTTTAAAAAAAAGTTACTTTCTTGCATGTTTCTACTGCTCGGTAATCAAGTTCTCCAAGCATTACACATACAAAAGATAAGAAAGCAATAAAGGAATCCAAATAAAACAACACAAATAATATCAGCAAGAGAGATAAATGTAATCTGTCACATACAGAATTCTAGGCTCTGAATTATCCTCCTAATTATGCTCAGAAATCAACCAGTGATTCTTCCCTTTCCAATTCCAATGTCAAAGTTCTCATGTTAGATGGGTAAAGACCATGAATCTCCCTATGATATTAGCAGGGCGGGTCTAAGAAGTCAAATCAAGATCAAGTCACATACAAAGTAATGGATGGGCAATTTTCAGGTATGAGTTATGACAAAGAATCTAGATGCTTATTGTCAATTATTGTTATTATATTAAATGTCCTTAGACCAGTAGCTGGCCACTTGGAGTGCCTCTGGTGTTGCTATAAGAAGGTCCTCCACTGTGCATGTGGCAGGGCTCAGACTGCATTGTAATAGGTGGTCTGTGGTTTGCTTTTCTCCACACGCATGTTGTGGACTCCTTTTTATGACCCCATTTCTTAAGGTTGGTTCTGAATCTCATGGTGCCAGAGCACAGTTCTGTTCAACACCTTCCAAGTCACCCAGTCTTCTGTGTGCCCAGGAGGGAATTTCTCATCCAGTCTCAGCCTCTGATAGAGATGCTGGTTTTTAGCTTTCCACTTTTGGACTCACTTACTGAGGTGTGTTCCTGTGAATATCTCTGTAGATCTTATAAAGCGATTTCTTGATTTAAGGTGTTGGCGTGCTGGCTGATATCCGAACATGAATGGGCCGGATATGTCACTACCTTGGTCCTTTCATTATTGGTTGCTACTTCCCAGCAGATGTCAGGTGGTGCAATACTGGCTAAACAGTGTAATTTCTCCAGTGATGGTGGGTGAAGGCATCCTGTGACGATGTGACATGTCTCATTAGGAGCCACATTCACTGTTTAAACGTGGTAAGATGTGTCCCACACTGGGCATGCATACTCAACAGCAGAGTAACAAGGGCAAATGTCTTCACTGTATCTGGTTGTGATCCCCAAATTGTGCCAATCAGCTTTCATATGATACTGTTTCTAGCACCCACTTTTTGCTTCATATGCAAGCAGTGCTTCTTGTAGATCAGAGACCGGTCCAGGGTAATTCCCAGGTATTTGGATGTGCTGCAATGCTCCAGTGGGATTCCTTCCCAGATAATCCTCAGAGCTTGAGATGCTTGTCAATTGACATATGCCTATATCTTTTTTAATTGACTTTCAAATATGTATTTTCTACTATTGCTATCATGTGCCTTCAAGTCATTTCTGCTTAATGGCAATCCTAAAATAAAACTTGCCCAAGGCCACCCAGTGGGTTTCCATGACTGAGACAGGGATTCAAATTCTGGTCTCCAGAGTCATAGTCCAATAAACCATGGTGGTTTTCTATTTTTTTTCTATTACAACTAATTAAATTATTAATATGTATTATTATAACTATTATTACAATTAATCACTAACATCCTTTATTTATAATATACAGAGTATTCATTTGATGTATATTTATTCTGCACCCTACAAAATATATTGAAACAATTCCCAACAACACATTACTTTTAAGTGGGCCACACAACGTATCGTATTTTAATACTGTTCATAACAGTTCTTCCCTAACTACATTAAATTATGAGTAGAATGTAACACTGAAAATCCAATGTTCACATCATCATCATCATCATCATCATCATCATCATCATCATTGTTTCCCCTTGCATTCAGATCACTTTAACTTCCACTAATAGGAGCAGCGGTGGTGCAATGGGTTAAACTCTTTTGCCGGCTGAATTGCTGACCTGAAGGTCGGCAGTATGAATCCACAAGATGGGGTGAGCTCCCGTCTGTCGGTTCCAGCTTCCCTTGCAGAGACATGAGAGAAGCCTCCCACAGGATGATTTATTTATTTATTTATTTACGACATTTATATGCCACCCTTCTCACCCCGAAGGGGACTCAGAGCGGCTTACAAGGTATATATACATACAATATATTATTAACATAGTACAATATCAGTTTTAAATATTGCTATATTGCACTATATCAATTATACTGTAATATTATGCCGTGGATGTAGCGTACCTGGATTTCAGTAAGGCCTTCGACAAGGTCCCCCATGACCTTCTGGCAAGGAAACTAGTCCAATGTGGGCTAGGCAAAACTACGGTGAGGTGGATCTGTAATTGGTTAAGTGGACGAACACAGAGAGTGCTCACTAATGCTTCCTCTTCATCTTGGAAAGAAGTGACAAGTGGAGTGCCGCAGGGTTCCGTCCTGGGCCCGGTCCTGTTCAACATCTTTATTAATGACTTAGATGAAGGGCTAGAAGGCATGATCATCAAGTTTGCAGACGACACCAAATTGGGAGGGATAGCCAATAGTCCAGAGGACAGGAGCAGAATTCAAAACGATCTTGACAGATTAGAGAGATGGGCCAAAACTAACAAAATGAAGTTCAACAGTGACAAATGCAAGATACTCCACTTTGGCAGAAAAAATGAAATGCAAAGATACAGAATGGGTGACGCCTGGCTCGAGAGCAGTATGTGTGAAAAAGATCTTGGAGTCCTCGTGGACAACAAGTTAAACATGAGCCAACAATGTGATGTGGCGGCAAAAAAAGCCAATGGGATTTTGGCCTGCATCAATAGGAGCATAGTGTCTAGATCTAAGGAAGTAATGCTACCCCTCTATTCTGCTTTGGTTAGACCACATCTGGAATATTGTGTCCAATTCTGGGCACCACAATTCAAGAGAGATATTGACAAGCTGGAATGTGTCCAGAGGAGGGCGACTAAAATGATCAAGGGTCTGGAGAACAAGCCCTATGAGGAGCGACTGAAGAAGAGAAGGCTGAGAGGAGATATGATAGCCATGTATAAATATGTGAGAGGAAGCCACAGGGAGGAGGGAGCAAGCTTGTTTTCTGCTTCCTTGGAGACTAGGACGCGGAACAATGGCTTCAAACTACAAGAGAGGAGATTCCATCTGAACATTAGGAAGAACTTCCTGACTGTGAGAGCCGTTCAGCAGTGGAACTCTCTGCCCCGGAGTGTGGTGGAGGCTCCTTCTTTGGAAGCTTTTAAGCAGAGGCTGGATGGCCATTTGTCAGGGGTGATTTGAATGCAATATTCCTGCTTCTTGGCAGGGGGTTGGACTGGATGGCCCATGAGGTCTCTTCCAACTCTTTGATTCTATGATTCTATGATTCTAATATGAATATATAATTATAATATCATATTATTAGTAGTAGTATTATATTGCATTACATTACAATATTATAAATATTATATGTATATACAATATATTATATATTATATTATAACATGGATGGATGATAACAAATCCAGGCGTCCCCTGGGAAACATCTCTGCAGATGGCCAATTCTCTCATACCAGAAGCGACTTGCAGTTTCTCAAGTTGCTGCTGACACGATAAAAAAAACTTCCACTAATGTTGTCATGTATCTTCTGAATGCACATTCAAAAGCTATGGAACCATATTGCAGTAGTGACAAAGAATTTGCAGAACACAAGCCATCAGCTATAAGACAATTTCAGTGACAGGTGGTTCTCTAGGGGACTATTAATACTCTACTCCACGGCTCAACTAAAGAATGCTTCAGGACTAGATATGAAGAAATATATTTTGGATTTGTTTTGCTACAATATAGTCTAGTAATAAGCACACAAATCACACAGATAATGATTACATTTGCAGAACTCAGCCCATCTATTTCAATTAGAAAATACTGAAACCAAACAAATTAGGACATATGTTTTCTTATAATTTAATAAATACCACTGTGTGTCTTCAAATTTCTTTTGATTTACGGTGACCTTAAAGTGAACTCAGCATGGAATTTTCTTTGCAACATTTGTTCAGAGAAGGTTTGTCCTTGCCTTTTCTGAGGTTGAGAGTGTGTGACATCCCCAAGGCCATGTGAGTAGTTGAACGCTGGCCTCCCAATGACTTAATCCAATGCTCAAACCACTATACCATGCTGACTCTCAATTTGAGAAATACTTTATTCTATTCTATAGATATAATAAAATTGACAATACTCTGGTACAATAATTTGATAAATATTGTATCAAAATATTGCAAAAAAATTAATGGCCTTTGATTTCAATATGAAATGGGAGATTTACAAATTGATTTAATGTTCTCCTATGTAGTCAATGTTTATCTCCCTGTGCTTACAGCTGACCATTAGCTCCATTTCAATGAGTTCCCACCAAAGGTTGTATGAAACTCAAAATATTCAGGCAAGCATATTAGAATGTTTCACACTATATCTTAGTTTGCAATCTCTCTCACATTCATATGCTATGCCCAAACATATACATAAGCTATGACGTAGCATAGTCACAAACATGATATAAATCAAGTTAATTTTACCAAATTTCCCCAAATCTGGTGCACTCATTTGTATAAAAATATTGTGGTGAAAACTACCCTACACTTATGAAAATTCCACCTTCTATATAGGATTACAATATCATAGGCATAATTTAGAATACTTATTAGACTTACTTATCGATGTTAGCTTGTAGGAAGTAGAATGAGGTTACATGAACAGAATTTTAACAAGTGATACATAATGAACCAAACAAAACAAGCTTCACTTGTATTCTGATCAGATCTGAATCTGCTGTGGCATTTCAGTAAGAAAAATCAGGGTTGTGTTGATAACTAAATGAAAATGTCTATTCCTTGTGCTGCAGTAATGGAAATGACAGATTCCATGACAATGTTCTTTTGGAATTCAATTGTGAGTATAACCATACTTTTTATATAACTTTATTTGGTATCTATCTTTAGAATGGTCTGCTAGCCTCTATTTTTTAAAACCAAAGATGTGTTTCTGAAGCTAATCGAGTTTCAGAAAAGCATGAAGAAACTGGGCTGAAGAACAGGCTGCATAAAGAAACACTGATGTTTGATATTTTTTTGAGAGAGAAGTTTGTTAATAAGGATTATTATCATATCATCACTGCACAGGGCAAACTGGAAAAGAGCAGCCAGGTGAGGATTCTGGAAGACTCTTATATATACTGAAAGAAAAGAAAAGAAAATGCCAGCATAGACGTGCCTCCTTGGAAAGGGCATTCATAGCTGAGAAGGTCCTCACCCTTGTGATTGTCTACTCTTTTTAAAATCTATTTTTATTTTTAAATTTTTAATTTTACATTAAAAGTTAAAAAGAGAATTAAGATAAGTATAGAATAAAAACACAAAAAGTGACAAAAATAAAGAAAACAGAAATAAAACTAGAAAAGAAGAGAGAAAGGAAAAAGAAAAGTAGTTGACTTCCAATATCTTCATTCAACTACAAAGAATAACATAAGCATCACCCACCAGGTTTCTGAGTGTTGGCTCTTTTCCTGAGCAAAAATCCTTTTCAAATTAGTCTTTTCAAACTTAAAATTGGTAAATTCTTTTCTTCTTCATGCAAAGATCAATAAAGGGTTTCTAATCTTTCAAAAAAAAATTCCAGTGTCCCTTTTTTAACAAGCAGATTTATCCATCTTGGCCAACTCCATCATCTTAATTGTCCAATTATTGGGGCTGATGAGCTTCCATTTCTGCACATAAAGCAGTGATTGTCTACTCTTTGCCATATTTAGTGGGCACTTGAAGGATGCTCTCTAAAGACAACCTTAGGGTCCAGATATAAATGGGATTAGATCGTCTTTTCAAACTTTAAGCCCAAAGTATTCAGGAATCAAAAAGTCAACACCAATACCCTAAATTGTGTATAAACAGGCTTGAAGCATGTGCCACTGATTAAACTTAAATGCCAAATGATTGTATCCATCCTGTTCATGGCTAGACAGCTCTGTTTTGAATTAACCAAAGTTTCTGCAACTATTTTCCAAAGCAATTCTATATACAACCTATTGTGTATACCAAACAAGGGGTTACTAGCACATGGATACAGTCACCTAACTATCTCTGTCCAGACAATTCCACATTACATATACTGTTACATTAGCACATAATATATATATCACTATATTAGCATCCTACAATGTTAAAAGATACTGAGCCCAACTTACCCAATTAACAAAGATGGATCCAGTATCACCACTAAGCTGTGTATCCAAGAGAACTTGGAAGAAGAAACATGCATTGAAAAGATTCCTGGGTGGGATTTTATCCAGTCCTTTACCCTGCTCAAACACTGATTCAGTACATCCAATCTCTCATCTGGATTAGATGAAAAAGGTACATCATACCTTCTACATAGAGAAGACACCTCAGTCCACATCTCTGGGTAACTCCTCCCTACCAATTTCATGTATATTTTACATACATCTATATAATAAGATGTATGTAAAAGCCATGAAAGAGAGCAATAATTTCCCAGTACTAGCTTTTGGAAGCTCCAAAAAGCAACAAAACCACTATAATGCAGTGCTGGAATTCAAAATGCCAAACTAGTCATATCAACGTTATAGAAAATTCCAAGAGAACCAACAGGATCATATTCCTCCTGTCCCCAACATAGATCATTTTGCAGGATACCGAGTTCAGATATTGTCTCTAGATCAGGGCAAAAGACATGTTTAATTAGATTTAGAAAATCAGCTTCTTCCAGAAGTGCTTGCAATTGGTCAGCAACTATTCATCCAAGTGCCTTTCTCAAGGGAATATCAGCAATTATCCTGTAATTGCCCTCCATTTTTAGACTCAAGCTAGGTTTCTTCAGGAACAATCTGTTTACTGCTCTTTCAATCAGCCTTGCACTGTGATTCCTTCTGGGATGAGGAAATGTAAAATCGTCCCTCCACATCCATGGGTTCTGCAATCCATGGATTCAACCAAACACAGCTTTAAAATATTCAGGAAAAAAAACAAACCTTGTAACACAAACTGAGCACTATGCTAATATGTGGAAATACCTTGCCCATTTGAGCTATCTGTCATATTATACATCACTTTACTACACCTTTGTATATAATGGGATGTGCATCCACAGATTTTGGTATCCTAGAACAAAACTCTAGCAGTCCATTGTATAATCGGCTAGACACAGGCAGTCAAACATTCCTAATTACATATAGCAAGCCAAGACAAGCATATGTCAAGAATACAGGTGGCCATTCAAAAAGTTTTCAAACATCTTGTCTGCATTCATTGACCTCCACAACTGAATGTAATAAAACTGCTGTACTTCCCACCCCTCTGAATTATTGTCCCCGGATTCATGCCATATCCACAGCTGATCTGAGGCATGTTTACAAAAAACTAAACTGCCTGGTGTTGATGAGTCCTGTGGCTCAGGCCCTATCTATACTGTCATATAAAATCCAGATTATCTGTTTTGAACTGCATTATATGGCAGTGTAGACTCATATGATCCAGTTCAAAGATAACCTGGATTATATGGTAGTGTAAATCCAGCCCCTGGCCCCTTCGACACTGCCATATAATCCAGATTATCAAAATGGATAACGAACACTATCTGTTTTGAACTGGATTATATGAGTCTACACTGCCATATAATCCAGTTCAAAGAAGATAATCTGGAGTTTATATGGCAGTTTAAAAGGGGCCTCACGCATTACCTGGCAGAAAAACTGGGATCTTGCCAACATGCTGTGCATGGACCTGGGATCAAAGACCTAACGATATACATTGTATCAGGTTCTGATGATCCTACTGACACCCTAGAAAAATATATTAAATGTGGTCATTAGCAAACAAAGAGAAAAATAGGTGCAAATTCCCAGAGCCACTCTCTGCAGTACACTGCAACCTGCAATCAAGTTCCTGAATACAAAGCTTGTTATTTTCTAACTACAATGATGTTAAATTAGCTGCTTGTGCTACATAGCTGACACATATTTACTGATATTTTAGGTAAATAAAAGTACATTATATTGTGGCTCTTGCTTATGTCACAATCATGTTTCATGCTTTGTTTAATGACTGGAATGAATATACAACTATACCTATGTCAGCATAATTATTACAGATTTCCTCTACTGCTTACTTTCTCTTTTATTCAGCTTACTCAAGGGGTCTGTTCCATATACTATGGCTTCCAATTAAACCTTAATTATGCAAGAGGTCTGACATATAGGTCTGTGATAAAAGTAATTAGGGAATTATTATTTTAGATCACACAGACAGATTTTTCATGTACAAATACAAAACACTGTAACTGCAGTGAGCTGGTAGAAAATCATGTTGTTAAATCTTGCCCATGTCAACAAATATTTTAAATATATATAATTGAACAAAACAATATAACGGATGTATTAAAAACATGACATTATCCGCATTTAATATAAAATACAAGCCAAAAGTTCTCCACATACCACATATTATTTTGGGGCTTTTGAACTATCATCACAAATTCTAAATACATAATACACATCCCTTATAACCAATCTTTTTCTAAGGTAGCCCAAAAAGATACAATTAAGCATTGTCTGTAACATTTGCTATTTAATCAGCTTTTATTTGTAACTTGACAAAAATAGCAAAAGGAAACTGTACTAGTGACAAGAACATATTAGAAGAATGTTCCAAGCACAAGGAACCTGTAACTCTCCAGAGTTATTGGATTCCAACTTCCATCATCTGTTTCCTTTAGCTGGTTAGTGCTAATGTAAGATATAATTAAGGTGGACCGCACTTTCTCTTGCCTTGATGCAAACTATAGATTTAACAATTCCTAAAACAGATTCAAATATTGTCGAAGGCTTTCATGGCTGGAATCACTAGGTTCTTGTAGGTTTTTTCGGGCTATAGGGCCATGTTCTAGAGGCATTTCTCCTGATGTTTCACCTGCATCTATGGCAAGCATCCTCAGAGGTAGTGAGGTCTGTTGGAAATAGGAAAATGGGTTTATATATCTGTGGAATGACTGGGGTGGGGCAAAGAGCTCTCTGCTGAAGCTAGGTGTGAATGTTTCAGCTGACCACCTTCATTAGCACTTGAAGGCCTGGCTGAGCCTGGGAAAAATCCAGGCCAATGGATACTCCACCTCAGACATCAGAAGAGCTGCAAGACCAAGAACAAGCCACGAGAGTAAAGATGAAGATCCACCCAGAGGAAAAGTGTTCCTGCCATACATCAAGGGAACCACTCACCGCATAGGGAAGCTGATGAAGAAACACAACATACAAACAATTTACAAACCCACCAAGAAAATCCAACAAATGTTACGTTCAGCAAAGGACAAGAGGGATCCTCTCACCTCTGCAGGAGTCTACCGTATACCATGCAGCTGTGGACAAGTCTACATAGGGACCTCCAAACGCAGTGCCCAAACACGAATCAAGGAACATGAAAGGCACTGCAGACTACTTCAACCAGAGAAGTCAGCCATAGCAGAGCACCTGATGAACCAGCCTGGACACAGCATATTATTTGAGAACACAGAAATGCTGGACCACTCCAACAACCTCCATGTCAGACTACACAGAGAAGCCATTGAAATCCACAAGCATGTGGACAATTTTATTATTATTATTATATTATTTTTATTATAACTTTATTTGTACCCCGCTAGCATCTCCCAAGGGATTCGATGCGGCTTACAATAGGCCGGAGCCCAACACAATACAACAACACAATACATAGCAAATAAAAACAGTTAAAGCAGAAACAATAGCAATAGCAATACAACAGGACATTATTAAAAACTGAGCCAGCCGGAGTGGGGTACAGGGTTAAAAGTGCTGAAGTGTCGGAGGGATATGGGATTAAAATATAAGTGCAGTGTGCGGTGAGGGTGATCTTGACTCTACTAAAGTGCTTCTGGGCTTTGGTAGTGGGGTTCCTAATCTGAGAAGGCACGTTGGAACAGCCAGGTTTTCAGGTTCTTTCTGAAAACCGCCAAAGTAGGGGCCTGTCTGAGATCTTTCGGGAGGGCATTCCAGAGGCGGGGAGCCACCATAGAGAAGGCCCTGTCCCGCGTCCCCACCAAGCGCGCCTGCGACGCGGGCGGGATCACGAGCAGGGCCTCTCCTGATGACCGGAGTGAACGTGTGGGTTCGTAGACTGTGATGCGGTCACGCAGGTAGGGTGGTCCCAAACCGTTCAGGGCTTTGTAGGTAAGCACCTGCACCTTAAATTGGGCTCGGAAAATAAACGGCAGCCAGTGGAGCTCCTTAAACAGAAGGGTTGACCTCTCTCTGTAAGGGGCCCCCGTTAACATCCTGGCTGCTGCCCGTTGGACCAATTGGAATTTCCGAGCCGTTTTCCGAGCCGTTTTAGCGCATTGCAGTAATCCAGTCGTTTTAGCGCATTGCAGTAATCCAGTCTGGAGGTGACTAAGGCATGAACCACCCCAGTCAGATCAGCCTTAGCGAGGTACGGGCGCAGCTGGCGCACAAGTCTCAGTTGTGCAAAAGCCCTCCCAGCCACCGCCGACGCCTGAGCCTCAAGCGTGAGCGATGAGTCCAGGAGGACTCCCAAGGTGCGGACCTGTGGCTTCAGGGCAGTGTAACCCCGTCCAACACAGGTTGCCACCCTATACCCCGGTCTGGTTTGCAATCGACCAGGAGGACCTCTGTCTTGTCGGGATTGATCTTCAGCTTGTTCGTCCTCATCCAGATGGACATAGCGGCCAGGCACTCATCTAGCACCCGAGAGGCCTCCTTGGAATTAGGTGGAAAAGAGTAGTAGAGTTGTGTGTCATCTGCGTAGAGATGGCACCCAACTCCAAAACTCTGGATGACCTCTCCCAGCGGTTTCATGTAGATGTTAAAAAGCATGGAAGATAAAATAGAGCCTTGCGGGACCCCACAGGTCAAAGGCCAGGGGTCCGAGCAGGCATCTCCCAGCTTCACCATCTGGGTTCGTCCCTCCAGGAAGGACCGGAGCCACGACAGAACCGTGCCCCCAAGACCCATCCCAGAGAGCCGACCCAGAAGGATAACATGATCGATGGTATCGAAAGCCGCTGAGATGTCCAAGAGGACCAGCAGGGTTACACTCCCCCTGTCCAGTCCTCTACGGAGGTCATCCACCAAGGCGACCAAGGCTGTCTTGGTGCCATGACCAGGCCTGAAACCAGACTGCCCGATCCAGGTAATTGATGTCATCCAGGAAGCCCTGGAGCTGGAGGGCGACCACCCGCTCCAGCACCTTACCCAAAAAAGGAAGGTTGGAGATCGGTCTGTAATTGTTCAGCACCGTAGAGTCAAGGGACGACTTTTTTAGGAGTGGACGAACCACAGCCTGTTTCAAGTTAGATGGACAAATCCCTTGCTCCAACGATGCATTAATGATCAACACAAACCAATCAACCAACCCCTCCTTGGCAGATTTAATGAGCCAGGATGGGCAAGGGTCTAGAGCCGAAGTGGTCGCCCTCACAGCCCCAAGAACCTCCTCCACGGTCTCAGGAAGAACAAGCCGAAAGGAATCCCACAAAATTGGACAAGCAGATGCCTCAGTCACCTCCTCTGGCACTGCAATGAAATTGGAGTCGAGCTCAAGACGTATCTGGGCAACCTTGCCTGCAAAATGGTGTGCGAAATCGCAACACCGAGCTGCTGGGTCGTCAGAGATCTCGTCCACCACAAAAAAAACCCTACAAGAACCTAGACTCAAATATGTTTGAGGCCTGGTTAAATAAAACAGACAGATGTTTGCTGTGGCAAATTTCAGTAGGTCAAATAATTATAATAAAATTATATCCAATCAAATGTTAGGAGAATAATCTGGGATAAAAATGAGTACAGAAAACACAATATATCAGTGATTTAAGGTTAATACCACCCCCTCCCCAATTTAATGAAAATCTAGTAGTATAATTCCCCTACAAGAAGTAAATGGATTGAAATTCCAGGATGAAACTCCATGTGGAAATCAAAGAACGTCCTTTTTAAAGACCATTTCTCAATAGATTTTTCAGCATAATACCAGTAGAAACAAGTTGTACATTCTTTCAGTTTAATTAGCAACCTGAGAAAAGGCTCAGGGTGAATTAGAAAGGAGATGAGATCAAAGCATAACAAAAGAGAACTGAGGTGATCCAATAACCAATGGATGAATGGGAGCACTAGACTCATGAGCTCACAATGATGTGAGATGACAACAGCTTAATTTACTTGCTCTATAAAGGGCCATTCTATTCTTAAAAGCAGATAACCTAATTTCCAAGGGGGCAGGTCATCAATAATGCCTCTGTCCTGGAGCTTTATTTATTCCCTTTTCCCTTGAGAAAAGTGGTCCCCAAGCCTGGATTCATAAGTTATTGTTTGATTTCAATTCCCCAAAACTGAAATCAGCATGATAACAGTCAAGGATTTTGGAAGTTATAGTTGAGCTACCTGTTTGAATAATAATACACTTTATTTATATTCTGCTTTAACTCCCTGGAAGGACTCAGAATGGATTATAATACACATATGAGACAAACATTCAGTGCCTTTTTACACACACAGTGAACAACAGCATACAACACAGACAAAGGTAAAGAGCTTCCCCTATTTCCATCTCCGATGTCTGGAGGCAATGCTCAACTCCAGCCATTTTTCTATGCCGAGGAACCTGTTGTTCATGGACCGCTCCAATTGTGTTGCTGGCATGTCTGCATGGGGCACCCTTTCACCTTCCCACTGAGGTGGTACTTATTGATCTATTCACATTGCATGCTTTCAAGCTACTAGGTTGGTAGGAGCTAGGGCTGACAGTGGAGAGCTCACCCCAACTCACGGCTTTGAACTGCCAACCTTCCAGTCAGCAGCTTTCCTGCTGCTTTCCAGTTTGACCCACTGTGCTACCATGGACCTTTTGAGTCAAAATGCAGAGGAGTTCCCATTCTGTAGTTCTATATTACACTTATGGGGGGAGGGGGACACTCAAAATGCAGTTATGCATTTTCAGTCTAGGTCAGAAGAAACACGGCTTGATGTTTTTGTTATGTTATATACATAAACAAAGAAAGCAACAAATGAAAAGCAACTACACTATGGTATATTATTAAGAATAATAATCCACACTTATTTTTAGGAAATAAAAAATTCAATGTACAGTATACCTATAATGAATTATGTAAAAAAAAGGCATAACTCAGTTCATATATCATGCTGGCTTGTGCTTGCCTTAATTAAGAGCATATATAAATGGTGGGTTAAGGTATGCAGCCAGCACTCTATTTTTGGAGCTACTTGACTTTTGTCCATCACCTGCTCACATCTCTGGTACACAGGTTTGCACATTCCCTTTCATTTCCATTGTGTAGTAGCTCCTTGAGTGCAGTCAAGGCTCTTAACTGGAATGTTAATGTGCATTCACAATTAATAGAAATCACAGCATAAAATACGGTTTCCAAAGAAACTTCAAACAACAATTAGCATATTTTGTAATCCTGGCAAACTGAGATTTTGTAATCCAAACAAACTGAGAAATGTGTATTTGAGATACAAAAAGGCATTATCTCCTGGCTGTATAAACAATGGCTTATATTTCTTCTGAGTTAATCTTATATATCAATTCTAAAATCTGCTTTCAAGTTTGGAATTATTTGTATCATTTTAAATATGTTATATTTTGCTGCAATGCTAAATTCTTACATAAAAGTTATTGTTTTCCCTGGGTATAGACAATCTTCAAGCCTTTAAAATTATCATTAAATATAGAATTAGTTTTGAGCTATTTATCCTGGTCTTCTTGTTGCTTCAGGCCAAAGATTGAGGTTTCAGTCATCACATCCCACATTGTATTGTTTTCCATGTCCTCAATGCTGAAGAACATTAAAGCATGTGCACTGCTAATGGAATGCTTCTTTCACCAATGTAACAAAAACAGAGGTACTGCCCCATTCATTTATCTCTCTGTTGTCAAAGTAGATGTTTTCTTATATAGTACTTTAACAGAAAAGTTCATACCAGAGGCAAAAATTACATGGAAAGAATAGGAATAGCTTCCTACACCACAAAAAGAAGAGTATTTGAATGTGTTTCAAGAAACTTTTTTATTCAAGCCAGCAAAATGCACATGTAAAATTAAGTGGCCAGGACATAAGTAGACTAAAACATTTGATTTCTATAGAACACTTGAAGGAATCTTCAAAAATGCATCTAGGAATTACTCTTTTTTTCATCTGCTTTCACTTTTATTTTGGTGGCCAAAGTTATGGATCTATGTGCTTTTAACATGCTGAAGGTAGTTAGTGAAGCAGGCAGATCCATTCTTCTCTGTTCTCATTATTTTACTCCAAAAAAATTGAGGGCATCTGGAGTTAGCTGCTGCCATTTAACCTGAATGTTGTAGACAGGCACACCTAGAGGAAAACCTTATTCTTTCCCAAATGAAGCTTTAGTGCATTGTTTATTACAGACACACTTCTGCAACTTTCCACTGAACACCTGTGTTTCCCCAGTTCCTGTCTCCAATGTGGACTCAGATAACCCAATTCAAAGACTCTGGACAATGTAGTTCAAAGCCACACTGATCAATGGAAACACATTAGGTGACTTTGGCCACCCCATAATGTTTCAGAAAAGCCTTGTCTGCAGATACTTTGCCAAGAAAACCTCTTCCCATACAGACCACACACAAGAAAAGTGGATGGTGTCTGAACATAGCTTTAACTATCTTAACTTCGAGTAAGAATTTCATATAATCTAGAATTAGAGAAGAGACTACAGCAATGGATACAGAAAGGAAACTATTGTTATAATCCTTACTTCAAAGCAAGCTCCGGTGACCTTAATTCCTAGTAGAATATCCAGGATTGTACTGAAAAGGTCTGGTACATCGGAAAGAAATCTATTTATTACTGTAAAAACTTAAGGCTTGGAATAGAAGACTGTAAGTTTTACAAGCAAACAAGGAGGAAGTAGGCTCTAAGTAAAGGGCCAGTTCTTAGGCTATAGGGCATCAATAGCACTTTGCTTTCTTCTGCAAAATATACATTTTATGTAATTTTTTCCCAAAACTGCTAGCATCTGCTTTGGAACTCTACAATCAGATATACGATTAAGTATCAAATATTGTATGATGGCATGCCCCATGTAAGAACAATGCTTATCTAGCTTTGTCCAAAAATATACACTAATGAGTGAGTTTCATGTGTGTCTCTATTGACAACAGTGGTACTTATATAAGTAGGATCGAAAGAGGGAAGGCAGCAAAGTCAATATGAGATACTTTGATGCATGCTGACACCATTGAAAAGCTTGGACATGCTCATAACTTAGTTCAAGGCTGAAATTAGTATTATCCCTTCTTCTCATTTCCATCAAGGTCTCAGTTCACACACTAAAACCTGAGGCTTACACCTCTTTGAAGTTAGTAGGATATATTAGCTGCAATGATCTAAAGCTGTATGGATTTTGATGGGCTAAGATCAACTATCATTGCACCAGAGATTTGGTTTGACAAAATACTTAAATATTTTGTAAAACCAAATCTCTGGTGCAATGATAGTTGATATAGACAAATTATGCCTACTACAATGCTTTTTGCTGTGGCAGCTTGTTTTCCTTAACAGTAAATGATTATACTAATTTAGCAAATTAAGATAATTCAGTCTGAACAGAAAGTATGTTGCATATGAGTTACTAAATATAAATTACTAGTCAGGATTACATAATTATTTGGAAACGAATATGCAAGAGTAGAAAAACCAAAACTATGTGTCTCTGGTGATGACATTGTTACACTTTAGCAGGGCAAAGGGGACTGAGAATAACAATATGGCACTTATTCCCAAATCACCATTATCCAGTTCTGTCAGTTTTATAAAGAGATAATGCCCATGATACTAGCTGGATTTATTCAAACTACAATTACAGCTAGGATTATAGACTTCAATTTTTCATTTTAGGCTCTTACAAAAACAATCAGCAAAGCTACCGTGATCTTTGCTAATGAAAACCTTTCCTCCAAGCCACATTCATACATTCACAGCATTATTGAAAAGTATTTTTAATACTGAGCAGACCAACAGATAGAAGGAGGATAAGCAATACCAGTGCAAACAATGCACGTTAAAATATGATAAGTTTATGCTTCAAAGCCTCATGCTAGCATCATTTCATGTTCGGAAATATATTTCACAGCAAGATATTGATTTCCAATGGCTCATCCAAACACTGAACAGAAGTGGCTCATTATTGAACTCACATGAGGGAAAACTGTACTACACAGAGTTGTCCCCTCATATTTGCTGTTAAATCTTAAAACCTTTAGAAAATACATTTAAAATGAAAGCATATGGATAAACCAATTGTGCATCCAATGAGACACATTGTTTACAATGCTTCTGATAACTTTTTACAGATGGCAACATTTTAGGTTTTTTATGTAGACTATCTAAAATTTCCACTGTAGAAACAAAAATGCAGTTGACATTTTCATGGCTGCAGTCATGCTGAGAATGATACATTGGGAAATCTCCCAGAAATGAAAGATTGAAGGCCTGCTAATTAAATATTTAACAAGCAAAACAATTAAATGAACACATATAAATGCATTTACTTTATATGAAATATGTATTTCAAGCTACAGAGAACAACTAATTTCCAAATACAGTAATTCTTAGGGCCCTTCCATACTGCCATACAACCCATAATATCAAGGCAGAAGATCGCACAATATCTGTTTTGAACTGGGATATATGAGTCCACACCGCCATCTATTCCAGTTCAAAGATGATAATGTGGGTTTTAATTCAGCTGTGTACAAGGGGACTCACATTACATATGTTCCATGCAAAACAGGTGCATTAAGGAAGACTGCCACTGAAATATTGTGATTTCATTTATCTTTACAATATTCTAACAACATGCCAATAAAATTCAAGATAAATTATAATGTCACATAGGATGAGAGAGCTTTCCAGTGATTAGGCAAAACAACATATTTAAGTCCTGCTAGTATTCAAAGACTTATATCCATAAACACCAGTTCATTGAGAATGGATTGAACAGAGATAATGGTTTATTGGCAAACTACACGTATTTTTACACCAGCTAACACCCCAGACTTATGGGGGCTTGCTAGACAGTTTATCGCTTTTTCTTTCTGGCTCCCAGCTAGCATCACACTACTTCCAATAACTCCATGCACCATTCATACAGTTATCCGCTCACATCTTCTCTCCTTTCTTTGTCCCCTCATCTCCATACCACCATACTTTGTATTTCTATGGGTATTCACACATAAAGTCTGCCTACAGAGGTCTGCTCCTAGGCATTTCATGTACCTGAGAAAGTAGACTCTGTCTACAAAAGCTTATACTACCAACTTCATTCTTTCGGTTATCCTTTAAGGTGCTCCAAGACCCCTTAGCTTATTTAAGTCCTGCTAGTTCCAACAGAGTGCTTAGAGATGTACCCTACAGGCACGCTTTCTAAGGAGTAAATTACACTGATCAAATTGGGAATTTATTCAAACCAACACAAGGAACAAACATGTACGAAATCAGCCTGTACGAAATCAGCCTGTAACATCACAGTTCTATACCTATATAGAACTGTGTTTTATATCTTTCTAGAAGTAACCCTCGCAGTTGTAAGTGTGTTGAAGTAAATGTGTACAGAACTGAACCTTAAGTCTTCCACTAAACTCAAGAGTTAGATGTCTTACTCCCCCCCCCCCAAATCCTCTGCTCCAAAATGCTATCAATGAAAAAGCACAAAAAACCCCTATCTATTATAAAAGTCTATAACCTATTGAAAGGCCATTACATGCTATAATCAAGGTGGCTAATTGCAACATCCACACTTGCCTCCAACAGACAAGAGTTCTTTCTCCCACCCTCGACATTCCACAAATATATAAATCTTCCTTGGACAATTTCCAACAGACCCCTCAACCTCTGAGGATGCCTGCCATAGATGTGGGCAAAACATCAGGAGAAAATGCTTCTGGAACATGGTCATACAGCCTGGAAAACTTAAAACAACCCATTGAAAGCTTTGCTACACAAACTCAACTTCTCCTTCCCCGCTCCCCTTCCAAAAAAAACCTAATGGAAAGGGAAAGCAGCTTGAAAAATATGGGCTCCTAGTCTTGCTGTACAATCCTATGGGCAAGTGCACAAAGCTGAATGTTTAGAAAGTGTGTTTTTGAGTGGGCCAGGGATACATTTTAGCTGTTTCAGTCAAGCAGAAGAAACAGAAGTACCTATTCCTATCTTGACCAGGAATGTGAAAGAAAACATCCACTCTATCAATGTTACCTGCACCAATAGTAAGACTGTCCTCAAATATATCAGTTGCTGATGGATATAATAACGAAATTTAATAAAGAAGAACCTGAAGGTAGAAGGGGAATGGAATGATCCTTGAAAATGTTAGATATGAAATACAAAGGAAATTGACCACTGTAGATATTAAAAGAAACAACATGCCAGCCAGAAGGGAAATGCAAGGCATGGCAGCGGGGCTCCAAGAGAAACAGAGGAATGCCGGGAAAGACAGCTGTTGAGACATGGTACTGTTAGTGGCCCAGCTGCTGTTGGGGATGAGGATGAAATGACAGCTCAATATCCCTGGGGAGTACAGGTGCAGTAAGAGTATGGTGGGCTTCAAGGAAATCAAGTGGAGCACTGGAGAGCAGGAGTACAAAAGCTCTATAGATATGATCTCACTCCCTATAGAACTCTCAACAGTCTGCAAAGGCCAGATGGTTGTCACATCAACCTCCACTTTTGGGCACAACACAGGCTCCCCAAGCAGGTCAAGTGGCCGCCAGCCATCCCAGTCTCCTCGCCCCACCCCCAAAGTGCTTTCTAAGTTCTTCTCCCACCCGTGCAGGGCTGTCATTCCAGCAGCTGCCTCCCCTGCCATGGCAGGTCAGGCTGACACAAGATCCATTGCCTCCCCCCAATCAGGCAGCAGGCTGTCATTCCAGCCCCTCACCTCAAGAGGCACTGCTGGCCCTTGGCACCTGCTCTCCATTCCCCTTTTCCTCCTCCTCTTCCCCACCCCCATTGCAAGGATTGTTTCAGCATTCCTCTGCTGAGGCTCTCCTTGGCCTCTTGGCCTCCTGGCTTGCCCTTTCCTTTGAATTGCCTTCCCTTTGGCCTCCCGCCACCAAGGCAAGAAGGTGCTATGCGTTCGCCCAAGAGCCTTTCTTCAAGGGGCCAAGGCATCCTTTTCCAGCCTTGGCTGGCAGGGAATTTGCTAAAAGTTTGGGTTTTTTTGCAGCCGATGGGCAGGCCTACAGGAACTAAATGGCAACAGCCAAGAGACAAACGATTGCGTGGACAAAAATTAAAAAGGCAAACGTGGGAAGAAGAAAAAGATGGGGGTGAGAGGGACCTCATCTGGGTGCCTACCATTTCCCCTGAAAAGGGATCCAGACTCTCAGGGCCCTTCCACGCAGTCCTATATCCCAGAATATCAAGGCAGAAAACCCCACAATATCTGCTTTGAACTGGGTTATCTGAGTCCACACTGCCATATATTCCAGATCAAAGCAGGTCTTGTGGGATTTTCTGCCTTGATTTTCTGGGATACAGGGCTGTGTGGAAGGGCCCTCAGCCTATGGAAACCCACCGCCAGGTGAGGGAAGTATTGGTTCCTCTCCAGGCATCCCTTCCAGCAGCTTTTGCCAGATAGGAACACCTGCTGCCCACCAAGGAGTGCGAGCAGGGGAAGGAGCAGAGCAAAATACAATCCGTCAACTCAGGACCCTTCCACACAGCCCTATATCTCAGAATATCAAGGCAGAAAATCCCCCATTATCTGCTTTGAACTGGAATATATGGCAGTGTGGACTCAGATAAAAAACAGATAATGTGGGATTTTCTGCTTTGATATTCTGGGTTATAGGGCTGTGTGGAAGGGCCCCTTGCGATAAAACCCTTCACCCCCTCCCTCCCTCCCTCCGCCTTCAAGCAAGAAAGCCAAAGACCCCGGTGGAGCCTGGCGGCTGGAGCCAGGAGTTGGGCTGCTCTCGCCCGAGGGGAAGAGTCCTCCACACCTGGAGGGAACGGCGCCCCACTCGATTCTCCCCGGACACCTGCTACCTTTCGTCTCTCTCCCTCCTCCCCCCCCCCCAATCCCCTCCCCGCTTTTTTCTTCCCTCACCTTTCATCCAGTCCACCACTTGGCTGGGGGTCCACTTGCTGACAGGTTCCATAATGAGCGCCATGGGGGCAAACTTTCCTGGGAAGAAGAAGCAGCAGGAGCAGCAGCGTCCCTCTCTCTCTGAGAACCAAAGGAGGCGAGGAGAAGGTCTGGAGCAAGCCAGCAAGCGAGGGCGCAGGTTGTGCGTGACCAGGAGGAGGAGGAGGGGGAGGAGGAGGGGAGAGGGAATTCAGCTTCGGCGGCCGGCAGAGGAGCGAAGAAAGGCGGCTCTTGCCTCCTCCCCCCTCCCCTTCCCCTTTCCCCTCCTCAAAACCGGCGCCCTCCTCTCCCGGCTCCTCTTCCCGGGCTGCCTGAGAGCGCGCGCGTGCGCGGGGCTGAGGGCGATCCGCGCGCCCCGGCTCGCGCTCTCTGGCACTCTCCCTTTCTCCGCCGGGCACGCGCCTCTGTGCCTCCCGTGCCGGCTCCGACCCGCGGGCGAAAAGGGAGAGAGAAGCGACGCCGGCCGCTCCTCCTCGCTCCGCTCTCCTCTCCTCTGCTCCAGGATGCCGGGAAGCCCCCTCTCGAGCGCTGCTGAGGGCGCCGGCGCAGTCCAGCCGCGGAAGCGGCAGCCTTGGCTCCTCTTCTCCCTTTCCCCAATTTCGGTCCTCGTGCCTTCTCCCTCCTTCGCAACGCTCGAAGACGCGGCGCGCGCTCCTCCCTGGCGCTCCCCCAGCCCACCGACCCCCCTCCCCTCTTTTTCCCCCCCTTTCTGGCGGAAATGACGAGAAGGAGAGCCGAGAATATCTGGAAGCCGGCAGCCCCCTCCCCACTGGCGGCCTGCGCGGGGGGAGTGAGGGAAAGTGAGGAAGGCTTTGCTCTGAGCAGGGGACACTCGGGCTCAGGGAAGGGCCGGCTTCTCCTGGAGCCAGTCGGAGGGAACGAAAGGAAGGGGGGGGGGGAGCGAGAGAGCCCGCCTCACAAGCCTATTATCCGAGGTGGGCGGAGATGAGGCGGGGGCCGTGCAATCCCCCGAGGGAGGCCAGGCGGGGGAGGCGAGCGCCCCTTCTTGGGGAAGCCCCTGCCCAGCCCCAGGCGCCTCCTCCTGCAGACTCAGCATCCCTCACCTGGAAGGCCCAGGAAGGAGGTCCTTCACTTTCCGACACACACTTGGCACAATTCACAATTTTTTAAAACGAGTGTGGTGTATAAAATCATCTTCAGGGGCTGACTGTAGCTCAGATCACGAACTTCTTATTGCTCAATTTAGAGTAAGACTAAAGAGATCAGGGATAGCACACAGACCAGTAAGATATGATCTCACTAACATTCCTAGCGAATATGCAGTGGAAGTGAAGAACAGATTTGAAGGACTAGATTTAGTAAACAGAGTCCCAGAAGAACTATGGAAACAAGTCTGTGACATTGTTCAGGAGGCGGCAACAAAGTATGTCCCAAAGAAAAAGAAAACCAAGAAGGCAAAATGGTTGTCTGCTGAGACACTGGAAGTAGCCCAAGAAAGGAGGAAAGCAAAAGGAAACAGTGATAAGGGGAGATATGCCCAGTTAAATGCGCAATTCCAGAGGTTAGCCAAAAGAGATAAGGAACGATTTTTAAACAAGCAATGCATGGAAATGGAAGAAGACAATAGAATAGGAAGGACAAGAGACCTCTTCCAGAAAATTAGAAGCATTGGAAGTAAATTTCAGGCAAAAATGGCATGATAAGAAACAAAGATGGCGGGGACCTAACAAGCTGAAGAGATCAAGAGAAGGTGGCGAGACTATACAGAAGATCTGTATAGGAAGGATAATAATATCGAGGATAGTTTTGTCGGTGTGGTGAGTGAATTGGAACCAGACATCCTGAGGAGTGAGGTTGAATGGGCCTTAAGAAGCATTGCTAACAAAAAGGCAGCAGGAGACGATGGGATCCCAGCTGAACTGTTTAAAATCTTGAAATATGATGCTGTCAAGGTGATGCATGCCGTATGCCAGCAAATATGGAAAACACAAGAATGGCCATCAGACTGGAAAAAATTAACTTATATCCCCATACCAAAAAAGGGAAATGCTAAAGAATGCTCAAACTTCTGTACAGTGGTCCTTATTTCTCATGCCAGTAAGGTCATGCTCAAGATCCTGCAAGGAAGACTCCAGCAATACATGGAGAGAGAGTTGCCAGATATACAAGCTGGGTTTAGAAAAGGCAAATTGCCAATATCCGCTGGATAATGGAGAAAGGCACGGAGTTTCAGAAAAACATCTATTTCTGTTTTATTGACTATTCTAAAGCCTTTGTGAGGAGCATAATAAATTGTGTGTTTTCTCCTGAGGAATCTGTATAAGGACCAAGTAGCAACAGTCAGAACTGAGCATGGAACAACAGACTGGTTCAAGATTGGGAAAGGCATATGGCAGGATTGTATACTCTCACCCAACCTATACAACTTGTATGCAGAACACAATGCCTAGAATGCCTCTAGAACATGGCCATATAGTCCGAAAAAAACCTACAACTACCCAGCTGGTAGGCTGTTAGGAATTGTGGGAGTTGGATGTCCAGAGCACCTGGAGAGCCAAAGTTTGCCTATGCTTGCACTATATAGTGTAAACTCTCCATTAACTGGCACTGTAGGAGCCCCCAGTGGTGCAGTGGGTTAAGCCCTTGTGCTGGCAGGACTGAAGGTTCAAAGGTCAGGGAGGTTCAAATCTGAGGAGAGTGTAGATGATGAGCTCCCTCTGTCAGCTCCAGCTCCCCATGTGGGGACATGAGAGAAGCCTCCCATAAGGATGATAAACATCTGGGCATCCCCTGGGCAACATCCTTGCAGATGGCCAATTCCCTCACACCAGAATTGACTTGGAGTTTCACAGGTCGCTCCTGACATGAAAAATAACCTGGCACTTATAGGGATAGGCAGGTGCTAGATCAGTGGTGACTGGCTGGCATCTTTGAAGTGACTGGCTTAGAATCATAGAGTTGGAAGAGACCTCATGTGCCATCCAGTCCAACCACCTGCCAAGAAGCAGGAAAATCATGACCTTGAAGGAGCTGAGGGTGGCGACGACCAACAGGGAGCTCTGACATGGACTGGTTCATGAGGCCACAAAGAGTCAGAAGTGACTGAACGAATAAACAACAACAAAGCAGTGGTTCCCACTTTTTTAAAAACCAGGGACCACTTAGACCAGCGACCACTCCAACATTAGTACCAAAAGGGTTACGAATCAGTTTTTGGTCATCTTTAGATTCGGTTTGGTTATTTGGGGTGCTGATTCAGAAAATTGCATTTGATAGACCTCATCTCTAATTTCTGATACAGAACATAATGCCATCCAGTAGTCGCCATCAGCTCGCCCACAGACAACCATATTCAATAATCTAGAGCTGATGTGGTAGTAGTAATATTTCATGGGTAGTCAGCCTCTCCCCTCCTGACATCCCCGTTGCCTTAGCACTATAAGAGGGTTTTGCGAGACCAGTCGCTCTCGTTGCCACGTGGTTTTGAGGCAGCAGTGTTGTAATGGTGAGGCTGCGGATCATATTTTCATTCTTGCTGACCCTCGGTGGTCCTCGGATCACAGGTTGGGAACACTGTGCTAGATAGTTTCTGGTTGCTTGAGAATTACTATGAAAAATAGGCTGAACTAATACTGTACCCCATCTTATAGCCTATTATAAATTCTGTATTAATATTAATATTGAAATAGTAATAAAAAGTGAATTCAGACCAATAAAGATAAATGTAATGTAATGCAGTTTTACTGTACTATAAAAAGGGGCTTTGTAAATGTAGGATGTAATTTTGGTTTTTTAAAAAATCCGGTTGGTCAAGTTCCGGTTAACTAAGAGTTTGTTGCACTAATACAGGTGTTACAAAATCCGAAAAAAGGCCTAAAATCCAAAACATTTCTGGTCCCAAGTATTTCAGATAAAGGATATCCAACCTGTGTATCCAGTCTTTACGGACCCATGATATTTTCTGAGGAAAGGCAACAGAGAAAGGTATTACCAGGACACAGAGATTACCAAGAAAAGTTGTGGAGGAGGAAGAATCCAACGGATTTGTTTCCTTTCAGGGCATTGCTGTGGGTGCTAGGGAGGTAATTTTCCAAGCGAAACCCTTGCTCAGGTGGGGAAGGAAGCAGATATTCATACAGGTTGAGTAAATCCCTTCTCTGGAGTGCTTGGTACCAAAAGTATTTCAGATTTGGGATTTTTTTATTTTGGAATAATTGCATAAGTGTGTGTATGTGTATTGCAGGCCCCTTGATGGCACAGCAGGTTAAACTGTTCAGATACTGAACTTGCTAATCAAAAGGTATGCCATTCGAATCTGGGGAGCAGGAGGAGCTCCCGCTGTTAGCCCCAGTTTCTGCCAACCCAGGAGTTCGAAAACATGCAAATGTGAGTAGATCAATAGGTACCACTTTGGCAGAAAGGTAACGGCACTCCATGCAGTCATGCTGGCCCTATGACGGGAGAGTTGTCTATGGACAATGCCAGCTCTACAGCTTAGAAATGGAGATAGGCACTACCCCCCCCCCCCCCCCCCCCAGAGTTGGACATGACTATACTTAATGTCAGGGGAAATCTTTACCTTTACCTATATATATTGCTTTCATCATATTGGTTACTGTTATTTTCATCTGGTATGCATACACATAAGCATCTCATGTCCATATTCTTGAATATTGGTGTGTTTGTGTTGGTGTGTAATGCTTTCATCATATTAGTTACACTTGATTTCATCTGGTGTATATATACATATGCATCTCTTGTCCATATGCTTGAATAATGCTATAACATATATAATGCATACATTTACAAATATTTTGGCTGCACCTTATCCTTTTATCTAGTTTTTTTCTTACTGACATTTTATTAATTTTTATTGTTAAAAACCTCCCATCAGCCAGATCACATATTTTCTCTATATCTTTATCCTTAACCATGTGCACAATTTTCTTAGATTCTGTACAATAGTTATATTGGCTTCACTGTCATATCTTTATTTTTAATTTCTCCTATTTGATCCTCCTGCGTATCACCCTGAATTAAACATGCTACCATTTCAGATTGCACCTGATCATAAAGGTAGTTATTCCAATTTTCCATAGTCCATTTCTTTTGTCTCTCCGCCCCCATGCTATCACTGCCTGCCCTGCTAGAATCATGATTTTAAACTATTCTTGTTCTTTTACATTGATCTTGTTAGAAATCATAACCTTTTGGGGAAAAAGATGCCTAACCTTTTGGGAAATGACATTCACCATAACCTTTTGAGAAATGGAATCTCCCTGAGAAGATTTAAAAACTCGCTTAAGTCAACCTTCTCCCTAGTGGTAAATATCCACCAGCATTCATACAAGGCAATTAGGTTTCTCAGCTATTAAACTGATATACCCAGATATCTCTTTGAATTGTTAGGGACCAAGATATGCCAATGCAGAAAAACACACAGTTTTAGAAGTGTTCTTTTCAGTTGTCCAAGACATCTACTCTCCTTGAAAACATCTTGGTTTAAATCATGCTCTAAAGAGACAAAAATAAGTAGACTTCTTTAAAAGTAACATAGTTGATTTACTCACAAACTTAATGTGTTCAGCATACAGGTACTTTGCTTATCAGTCCAACTACAAATAGATTTCAAGTCATTTCTCTGTGAAGATAATACAAGGCATCCTTCATATAATCAACAGTTCAAAGTCTAAAGCTTCCCTCTGGTCTGAGAGTCTAATAGAGTCTCTGTCTTCTAAAACATACTGTTTCTACTGAAGTCTATATAGAAAGTCTAATGGTTTCTGCCTTTCTAAAATGGGTCTGAGTCCTGAACAACCCCTGATCTGATCACATGGCCTGCAGCCCTTCACACAACATAGAGTTAAGGAAAACTGCATGCCAATATGCATACAATACAGTAATAAATCTGAATTATATACATAACAAATAACTAGTATAGGCTCGAAGGTTGGTTTTCCAACATTAGAGAGGTATTTTGAATAGTTTTTCCCCATTTTCTTCACTATTTTTCACAAAAGGCTATTACCATTGGACGTTCTCACCATATATGGGTGGACCATCCATTGTTTGTCCCAAACTGCCAACACATTGGGCTTATCCCTTTAATCATATATGGGAGTTGGGCTGGACTCCTATACCATTTCAATATGAAATTCCTATCCAATTCTTTATATTGCCCCATTTTGATTTTCTTAATCTCCTTCATTAGACTCTTTATTGTTTTATTTGTTAGTGGTCCATCTTTCTACCCTTTCGTTTGTATTATGCTTATCATATATTTACCATCCTTAACCACCAATTTATGTATTCATCCTGACAATCCTTTCTCTGATTTCTGTATTTTTTTAAAAAAAAATTGCCTCCATCCTGTCCTCTTTCTCTATTTTTTTACCGTATTTCCCTTGTTAAAGCTTATTATATAAGCCTAATAGTTTTAACCAATTTCTATTTCCGACCTTTTCTATTATCCTGTCTACAGGAATTAGCTGACCATTTAAGTCATATATATCCTTAATTTTATAATATCCTTTACTCCTCATTTTCTTCCACCACTCACATAAGCACTCTAAAGGTATCCACTTAGAATATTACAGCATCCTTTTTGATTGCCATTTTTTCCATATTTTTAGTGCTAGGGATAATTGCATAAGTATAATGAGACATCTTGGAGGTGGGACCCAAGTCTAGGCGTGAATCATAGAAGCAATGAAATTCATGTATGTTTCATATACACGTTACATACATAGACATTCCTGGCTTATGGTCACCCTAAGATAAGCTTATCACAGGGGATTGAGAGTGAGGGTGTGTGACTTGCTCAAGGTCCCCCAGTGGGTTTATTTATTTATTTATTTATTTACTTCATTTATATACCGCTTTTCTCAGCCCTTAGGCAACTCAAAGCGGTTAACAACAGCAAATTCCAATGCTAAACATTACAAACAATTGGGGCAGTTAAAACAATAGCATAATAACAATTAAACATCAATATAACAAATCATTCACATCTCATCAGTAGAATCAGGATCCAGTCTCATCATCCGTTATTCTATGTTCCTATATTCAATTACACTGCTTAATCGAATGCCTGTTCGAACAACCAGGTCTTCACTTTCCTCCAAAATGCCAATAAGGAGGGGGCCGATCTGATATTTGTAGGAAGGGCGTTCCACAGCCGAGGGGCCACCACTGAGAAGGCCCTGTCTCTTGTCCTCGCCAGGCGAAGTGGGAATTGATCCCTGGTGTCCATGTTTCCATGTCGAAGTGAGGAATTGATCCCTGGTGTCCAGGGTCATAGTGCAATGCTTAAACTACTACACCAAGGAACGCTCAACCTCTAATTTGTGTGCTATTTCTAATACTTTCGATCAGTGTTCAGATCACAAACAGATTGTTTTCAAAGAAGGGCTCTAGAGGTTTAATTGCAAGCCTATTTTGGCTGAAATCAGCATCATTGATTTTGGTGAAATTGACTTCCATAAGTGGTCAAATAATATTGAAAATGAAAGAAGAAGAGAGTGTTTGATCAAAGATGCACAAATACAGAACAATGGCAGTAGTAGGAGCTGAAAGCAGTTTAGAAATGGACATGTTTAGATGTGGACATCAGAAGCTAGCTCCTTTGAAGCTGATATATCCAAATAAAATATGCTGGTTAAATACAGGGTGAGGCAGCATAACTTCCTTTTTAAAAATGCATGCCATTCAGTCGGTTGAAGACGTAGCGGAGCACTAGTGGTCTCGTTCAAGAGGCGGGAGTATAAAGTTTTGTCCTGACACAGTTCAGTCGCCATCATGCGTTGGAACAGTGAGGAGCGTGCTTTTGCCATTGAGGCCTACTTTTCAAGTGGATTTGGAGTGGCCGACCCACTCTCCAGATTTGGCCCCTTGTGATTTTTTTTCTATGGGGTTTTTTGAAATCCTGTGTTTATGTGAACCGTCCAAGGACCCTACAAGATTTGAAGAAATTGCCAACATAACGCCTGCTATGCTGGCAAGAGTCATGACAAACGCCAGAAATTGGTTTACTCAGTGTATGGAGAATGGGGGATGTCACCTACCTAATTTGATCTCCAAAACCATGTAAAACAAAACTTTAGGTATGCACCTATATTATAAAAATAAAAATAAAAAATTCTGATTCATACAATGGGTTTTATTAAGTTTTGAAAAAAGGAAGTTATGCTGCCTCACCCTGAATTACCTCCAATATAAAAATAAACATGTTTCTTAACACTATTTTTGAGGAGCATGAACTGATGTACTCATGTCCTGCTTTGGACTCTGTTGTGATCCAGAGGAGCTCTTATGTTTTTCTAGTACCCTCCAGGAGTATTGTGTTAGTTTGCTGGGCTTGCCCAGGGTGTGGGTAGCAGTTAACATCACTTAACCATGAAGTTAACAAGTTGACCTTGAGTAATCACACACTCTAAACCTAAACTACATCACATGATTGTTGAGAGGGTAGAATAAGAAGGAGCATAAACATCACTTTTTCCTTTTTTATCGAAAGAAATAGAACAAAATAGAATTTCAGACTGTCAGCCTTCCATAACAATATATGTATTAAAACTGCACACACACATGTGCGTGCGCGCGCGCGCACACACACACACACACACACACTTCTTTTTACAGCTTGGAGCCAAAAGTAGTAAATTAATAGGTAATATATTAACTAATATATAGTCGGATCTTGGATTTCCACGATCCCCAATGGATACCAGAATCAGTGGATGCTGAAGTCTCATTAAATACATTGGCATACTAAATTGATTTATATAATGGAATATATATATATATATATTAAATATTGCATCCATTCATAGGTAGGGGCGACTATATATTTTCTTACAGGGAAATTAGGAAGATCCATCATTCAGAACTGAAAAGTACCTACATTTAGCTTCTGCTGAAATTACCAAGGCAACAGAGAGATTTGATGCCTGAGGAGGAAAGTGCAAATTCACCAATCACAGAAGAGGGATGTTGGGAAATATGTGTCCCAAGTAAATATTTGTATTATTCAATCAGTTGTGGGGTGGAAATGTCAAGTATGTTAATTGCAGTCAGTGACAGATTATGTAATGGACACTGTACTGCTGGCATTTTACATTGATGTTAGTTGTATTACACACACATACAAACACACACAAACACACACTTCATCTTTGGATACTATTTTCAGACTAAATTGAAAATATTTCACAACTCAAGTAGAAACAAGAAGATTTATGATCTTCTATGTGAAAGAAAAATCCTGCAAGAGGAAAAAAGATCTGGCATGTCAGATGCTTCAAAGTTTCCTACATGTATTTAAAATACATTGTTTGTCTACATCCTGCCCAAGTTTTTTTAAGCTCCAGTAATTATGTAGAAATGTATATATGTACAGAAACAACAGCTATGTGATAATAACTAAATAAATACCAGCTTTTCTTCTGAAACCTTTTCTTTCTTCAAGCTTAGAAGTGGGATCTGTCAAAAAGAAGGGTAACTGATGCAATACATGACTCATGTTTGCTTTAGAGAATTTTGATATAAAGAGTATAGATAAATATTCTTTCTGAAACAGTTTCATGATAGATTTCAGGATGAGAAGATTCTGTATAACATGCCAGGAGAGCCCCTCTAATAAAATTATGGTCAGATGGTGAGTGCAAAGTACCCTGATAACAAGTCTAGTCCTTTGGCATTTCGCATTTGGGAAATGGTGTTGAAAACAGGTTTGGGGCACCATGAAAAGACAGCAAGCTGCCACTTTCTATAGCTTCCTGATACATTCTTATCAGGACAGAGAAAAATGTAAACAATATCTGGCTTGTTGTTTATTTGTTTGGTTGCTTCTGAGTCTTCATGACCTCATGGACCAGCCTATGCCAGAGATGTCTGTTGACCATCACCACCAGCAGCTCCTTCAAGGTCAAGCCAATCACCAAGGATACCATCCATACATCTTGCCCTTAGTCAGTCCCTCTTCCTTTTTCCTTCCACTTTCCCCAGCATAATTGTCTTCTCTAGGCTTTTCTGTCTTCTCATGATGTGGCCAAAGTACTTCATCTTTGTCTCTAATACCCTTCCCTCCAGTGAGGAGTCGGGCATTATTCCTGGATTATGGTTTGATCTTCTTGCAGTCCAAGGCACTCTCATAATTTTCCTCCAACATCACAGTGCAAAAGTGTCTATCTTCCTTCGCTCAGCCTTCCTTATGGTCCAGTTCTCACATCCATAGGTTACTACAGGGAATACAATTGCTTTAACTATGCAGATCTTGGTTGTCATTGTGATGTTTTTACTCTTCACTATTTTATCAAGATTGGTCATTGCTCTCCTCCCAAAAAGTAAACATCATCTGATTTCCTGGCTACAGTCTGCCTCTGCAGTAATCTTTGCACCTAGGAATACATAGTCTGTCACTGCCTCCACATTTTCTCCCTCTATTTGCCAGTTATCAATCAGTCCGGTTGCCATCATTTGGGTTTTTTATGTTTAACTGCAACCCAGCTTTTGCACATTATTCTTTCACTTTGGTTATAAGGCTCCTCATCTCCTCCTCGCTTTCAGCCATCAAAGTGGTATCATCTGCATATCTAAGGTTGTTAAGGTTTCGTCCAACCTTGGATTCATCAAGCCGAGCATGTCGCATGATGTGTTCTGCATACAAGTTGAATAGAGAGGGTGAGAGTATACAGCCCTGTCATACTCCTTTCCCAATCTTGAACCAGTCTGTTGTTCAGTGGTCTGTTCTTACTGTTGCTGTTTGGTTGTTTTACAGATTCCTCAGGAGACAGACAAGGTGACTTGGTATCCCCATACCACCAAGAATTTGTCACAATTTATTATGATCCACACAGTCAAAGGTTTTAGAATGGTCAATAAAACAGAAATAGATGTTTTTCCGAAACTCCCTGCCTTTCTTCATTATCCAGTGGATATTGGCAATTTGGTCTCTCATTCTTCTGCCTTTTCTAAACCCAGCTTGTACATCTGGCAACTCTCTCTCTCCATGTATTGCTGGAGTCTTCCTTGCAGGATCTTGAGCATTACCTTACTGGCATGTGAAATAAGTGAACGGAAGTTTGAGCATTCTTTAGCATTTCTCTTTTTTTGTATGGGGATATAAATGGATTTTTTCCAATCTGGTGGCCATTCTTGTGTTTTCCATGTTTGTTGACATATGGCATGCATCACCTTGACAGCTTGACATAATATGCACTTGACATGACAGGTGCATATTATGGTATCTGGCTTGAGATACCATAATATGTACTAATGACCTGGTCAGAAGCTGTGATATAGTCGTGTATGGTATTCAACCTGCATGTAAGCAATGAGAACATAAAACTTTACTGCAATAGTGGCCAGATCTTACTGTGGGGGGAGAAAGAAAGTAGAGCAACCATGCTACAATTTGCTACTTCAATCCATATTTAGAAAGCTGAATGGTGTGTATTCCAGAACTTGTGAAACTCACACTGCACAATAGAGAAAGCTTTGATGCATCCTGGGAGTTTTCCACACCATAATGACATAAAGGGATTGAATGCATTTTTTTTAAAAAATCTTCAAATGTGTTGCTGCTTGACCACTTGATATACGCAGTATTCTTAAACAAAAGCATTTTCCAAAAGGAGGATTCTTCTGTCCTATTCAGCCAAAAACACATTTTGGTTTAGAGCACTGGGAAGATATGCAGCATCTCCAAAACTGAAGCATTTCATGAGGGAAGACCCCCATCCAGCAAAACATACAGCTGCACTTGTGTTGCTCTGTAAACTGATAAGACTCCTTAGCATTTCTTCTCCCCCTACTATTTCCAAGACTGCCTCCAGCCATACTGTATGCAAAAAGGAGGAAACATGTAAAATAAAAAAATTATATAAGATTTATATCACCCTTTTTTCATAAACAGAAGCAAAAAATATGGGGGGAGGGTACAAATAATAGATGTTATTTCATTATACAACAGCAAAAACAAAAGGCAAGCATTGGCCTGCAATAGGAAAGGAAAACCTATTTAAAAGATTTTGGGGAGAAAAATAGTCAGAAAAATGTGTTTTCAAGTCTTGCAATATCCCGCATAGGAAAATCCTGGTCTGAGTGGGATCTTCACAGAATTTGTTTTAACACAAAATCCATACATAGCACATGTGTATGCAGGAGTGGATTGCAGAAAACAGCTTTTGTATGCAGAAATATTGTTTTATGTGCACAAAATACCCTTTTATGTGCAGACAATTCTATTTTTGCAACAAAAAAACCCACACGCATGCAACATAAAAGCTTGCTTTCTGCTGCTCAGGAGAATAAGATATGGAGCAATTGACTCAATCTGCAAGAAAAGAGATTCCATCTGAATATTAGGAGGAACTTCATGAAAGTAAGAGCTGTTCGACAGTGGTGTATGATGCCTTGGAAGGTGATGGGGTTCCTTTCTTTGGAGGGTTTTAAATAGAGGCAGTACTCCCATCTATCAGGAATGCTTTGATTGTGTGTTCCTGCATAGCAGGGGGTTGTACTGGGTAGCCCTTGTGGTTTCTTCCAACTATGATTCTATGAATCTATGTCTTTGTACACAGCTGGGTTATAATTTTACTCACTGGCAGTGAAGTATCTCCTCCTGGACATGAAGAGTTTAGTCAGTACCAAAAGAAATGTTTTGAGAACTAAAGGGATTCTTTGTAGATGTATGAATGGCAGCTAAATCATCAAGAGAAGGAAAGATCAAAACTCGGAGGAAGGTGAAACAGCCATGCACCCACCCACTCTTTCTACAGCTGGGACAGCTCACTCCACCCACAACATCTAAAGAATCAGATGTCGCTTTGCCATTTGAGAATGAATACTATAGCTTCAGTTCTCTCCCTTTCTTTACCTTGTGTAGTAGAAAATCTGAATCTTGGATAGTTGAAATATCTTTTTTCCTGCATCTGCCACAGCATATCTGGATAAGAGCCTTGTTTTTCCAGCAGGGTTGCCACAATTGCAGAAGAAAATATAATGAGAAAAGTAAAAGGAGACAGGAAAATTGAGAAAGTGTGCGTCTATACCAAGTGAAAAAAACCACAACTTATCTGAATTCAGTGCTAGTGCCTTCATGACACATGGCTTCCAGTAAGAATCTAAACCCTTTACCCTTTTACCCAACCTTGCTTTGAAGTGTTCCCAGGGTTTGCAGCTGTGTGGACAACTGGATCAGGGCCCATTTGGCCTGATGCATTGTGCAAACACACACTGTCACCACCTTCCTCCTGCATTGATCAGTGCAGGGAAGGGGACGAGTCATCCTTGTGCCACCATAATCACTATCTCATAATGGAGCTTCCTGTGAAAGCCTTGCATCTACTGGAGTCAACCATATGAGCAAAAAGGAGGGGATCATTCCCGCCACCGCCACCCCGGTCAGGCTTTTACAGGGAGCTCCATGACCAGTGAGACAGCAGCAATGGCAGCATGAGAACAAAGGGATGGATAAGGAGGGCAGATGTGGTCTTAGCCCAGTTAAACCAGCAGGTGGCATGGTATTGCCCCAGATTCAGCAGGGATAAATATCCTTATGCTAGATCTGGGGCAACTTCAGGACATGATTGTTGATGCACCCAGTGGCAGTGAGTAAGGTTGGAGGGAGTAGAGAAAAGTGCAGATGAGTTGGGCACCCAGGCAACATGAAAGGCAGTAGCAATTGGGCAGGCAAAGAAAGGAAGGGGGAAATTGGGCAGCCCTTACTTTCTCCATCTATTTGGCGGTTCAAGGAGAGTTAGGCAGTGAGCAATCAGGCAAGTGGGATAATAAAGGGACCATATTCCTCCCTTCCTTTGCCTGGGTGAAATTACCCAATGACCACAGGAAAAGGTAGGGACAGTGAGCCCCCTGTGATCAGAGTAGGTAGCCCCCCTCAGGGACTTCAGTGGTGGTGCCCCATCTCCCCCGACCCCTTGCAACCCCCAGAGATAGTGCCTTTCCCACTTTTGCAGAGAAGGTTGAATCCCTAACCCCCACAAAAGTGGAGGGCCAACTGTATGGAATTATTCATGATTTCTGCTCACAGTTTGAGTTTTTCTAAATAAGATGCAGTATGAATTCAAAAACATAAATCATTTTTTCTTGAAAAATAGAAAGGTGAAACTGACATCTGTGCCGAGCTTGTAGAACTTAGGTTTTGAACTACAGCTTCCAAACTTCTCTGGCCACCGGATAAAAAAGGTAACTCTATCAAGGCCTGTTTTTAAAAATGTTGTATAAACTATGCAATATTTGGGGAGGGGGTTCCACTGGCAATGCTGACTGGGGATTTTGGGAGATACAGTTTTTAAAAGCTCTGCACTTGTATACAGTACTTGCTTTGACTAATACTAACATACTATATCCGATTACCAGGTGTCATTTCCATAGACCTCAGTGCCTTGTCATTGCTTTTAAAATTAAATGCTAATTTTGTCCTCACATACCTCCATGAATTTTCAAGGAGAGATCTTATTCCATGTGACAGAGAGAACATTATGTGTGTCTGTGTGGTGAATTTCAGGCTCTTGCTGTGTTAAATGCTGTGTTTGTTCAAAGTGACTTCATACTGAGTTATAGTTTCATCCAATAAGATAGAAATGTTGAAGAAAAGCCTACATGAATACAAAATGTGAAGCTGTATTTTCCTCCCAGGGACAAAAAAAGAATGGAGGTGGCTGTTCATTTTACATTCATAGTTTTAATGAGAGCCTATTTATATACAAATGTCCAATTGATTTTTAAAAAAAAATCCCTAGAGAATATGCATTGACATTCTTCATCCCTGTTATCAAAAGAAAAGATTGTTAAAATAAAGTTGTTCATTATTTATGACAAGCTGTGGACACTGAGATGCAAAATCTAATTAAAAGTAGAAATGATAAAAAATAAAGATTTTATAGTTTGTTTCCTTGCTTTCAGTTATTTATTTATTTATTTATTTACCTTATTTATATACTGCCTTTCTCAGCCTGAAGGCAACTCAAGGCGGTTTACAGTTGTCACAATTCACTGCCCCCAACAACATAAAATACAATTTAAAAACATTTAGCAATTAATATAAAAACCATACAAAACCAATAAAAACATAAATCCTCAGCATCTCCTTACTAAAATCATTTTCCAATTCACATCATCCAGTCGTTCCATAGATCTATATTTGCCTGTTACACTGCATTTGCAAATGCTTGCTCAAAAAGCCAGGTTTTAACTTTTTTTACAAAATTAGGAGGGAAGGGGCCAATCTAATATCCCTAGGAAGGGTGTTCCACAGCCGGGGGGGCACAACTGAGAAGGCCCTGACTTTTGTCCCTGCCAAACGCATCTGCAAAGAAGATGGGATTGAGAGCAGGGCCTCCCCAGACGATCTTAGAGTCCTAGATGGTTCATAAGGAGAAATATGTTTGGACAGGTAAACTGGGCCGGAACCATTTAGGGCTTTATAGGCTAAAGCCAGCAGGGGTAGTTTTATTGCTGGCCTAAAAGACCTATATAGCCTACCAAAGTTTTCCCATTCCCTCCCCTTCCTTTCCAGTGATGACAAGGGGAAGAGGGGATAGCTCCTAACTACATCAGAGAATACTATTGAAGTCAACAGGGTTACTTCTAGGGCCCCTTCTACATTGGCATATAAAATCCAGATTATCTGCTTTGAATGGGATTATATGGCAGTGTAGACTCATATAATCCAGTTCAAAGAAGATAATGTGTATTATCTGATTTGATTATCTGGATTATATGGCACAGTAGAGACCGAAAGTATGATCCTATATGCATTTACCTGTGAGTGGTTTGCATTGACATAAATGGGGTTTACTTCTGAGAAAATTTGTATTCAGTTATACTGTATAAAGCTTCAAAGTACTAGGAGCTATTGGAAAATAAGTGTCTAAGAGTTAAATCAAGAAAATAAAGTATTTATTGTAACTAAAAATGGTTAAAGGTAAAGGTTTCCCCCTGACATTAAGTCCACTCGTGTCTGACTCTGGGGCATGGTGCTCACCTCCATTTCTAAGCCAAAGAGCCAACATTGTCCATAGACACCTCCAAGGTCATGTGGCCGGCATGACTGCACGGAGCGCCATTACCTTCCCGCCAGACCTATTGATCTACTCACATTTGCATGTTTTCAAACTACAGGGTTGGCAGAAGCTGGGGTGGACAGCGAAAGATCATGCCGCTCCCCGGATTTGAACCTGCAACCTTTCGGTCAACAAGCTCAGCAGCTCAGCGGTTTAACCCACTGAGCCACCAGGGTTACAGCAGGCTAATAACGCATTGTACATGTTGGGCTTCATAGAAACATAGAGTTGGAAGATACTACAAGGGTCATCCAGTTCAATCCCATTCTCCACCATACTCTGATGCAGTGTGTTCCAGTGACAACCAGGTGAAGATGACTGATAATTATTAATGTCCCAATCAGTCCCATTTTGTTAGAACCAAAGCAATTGAAGATATAAGATAGGCACGAAGAGAACATTTCATATAACATGAATCACTACAACAGTTTAAAACAAGTGATTCTTCTGAGGGAGCATTCCTTCAGAAGAAAAGTATGCACCACCAGTTTATACAACACATGCTCTGCAGTAAATGAAACTTCTCTGAACCAGTGCAATGAGACTGGCTGTTTGGATGTTTAATTGCAGCTACATTGTATTAGATCCCACGATGCTGTATGCCATGCTGTGAAAACACAGTTGCTGTGAAAGTACTGCTGACATGCAAGCTTCTATGAGACCAGAAATAAACCATTAGATGTAATGAGACTTGTTATTTTGTGCTATCTTATTAAGCAGAGAAGAGCTGAACAACCTGAATGTAATAAAGAAAAATAATTTCCCTGTGTAGTTTTTTGTTTGTTTGTTTGTTTGTTTTTTTGTTGTAACAGATTCAAGATTTTAAGCAGTTGGTATAGCTAAATATATTCTCTTCACAGCATTTGCACTGTCAGAATTGCAAAGGTAGAAGACGATGTTTGGCAATTAGGTTGAATACAAGGGCTCATCCATTTTACATACATTCACAAAGCAATGGTAAAATAATTCAAATGGTATCTCTCTACCAATGCTTGCTCAGAATTAGTGTTGTGGCATATACTGTTAAATGATTTTTACATTTTCATTCTATTGTTTCCTATATAGTCTTTATACTCGTACTTTGCTGGGACTTTGACAAAAATAGAGCCTAAATCAATGGAATGAATAGGAAGTTGTGTCATGTGTACTTGGAGACTCAGAAACAAGAGCCCCCTTTTAATCTCAGTGAAATATACCATCTCTCTACAGGAAGACTCTGAGAGTCAGGCTGCAATCATAATCCATTATTATTCCTGGTAAGAAAAAAGCTTGGGGCTTTTTGCTACTACCTTTCCCTTCTAAGGGAAACTTGTTTTATCTAAATAGTCATAATTAGCCTTGGTTATGTCTTGTCGAAGGCTATCATGGCCGGAATCACTCAGTTCTTGTGGGTTTTTTCGGGCTATATGGCCATGTTCTAGAGGCATTTCTCCTGACGTTTCGCCTGCATCTATGGCAAGCATCCTCAGAGATGAGGTCTGCTGGAGCTGGGAAAAAAGGGGTTTATATATCTGTGGAATGACCAGGGTGAGACAAAGGGCTTTTGTAAGTTGGGCTAGGTGTGAATCTTCCAACTGACCACCTTGATTAGCATACAATGGGCTGACTGTGCCTGGAGCAAACTCTTCTTGAAGGGTGATTAGATGTCCCTGCCTGTTTTTCTCTCTGCTGTTTTTGCTGTTGCAATTTTAGAATTTTTTAATACTGGTAGCCAGATTTTGTTCATTTTCATGGTTTCTTCCTTTCTGTTGAAATTGTCCACATGTTTGTGGATTTCAATGGCTTCTCTGTGTAGTCTGCCATGGTGGTTGTTGGAGTGGTCCAGCATTTTTGTGTTCTCAAATAAAATGCTGTGTCCAGGTTGGTTCATCAGGTGCTCTGCTATGGCTGATTTCTCTGGTTGGAGTAGTCTGCAGTGCCTTTCATGTTCCTGGATTCTTGTTTGGGCGCTGCGTTTGATGGTCCCTATGTAGACTTGTCCACAGCTGCATGGTATACGGTAGACTCCTGCAGAGGTGAGAGGATCCCTCTTGTCCTTTGCTGAACGTAGCATTTGCTGGATTTTCTTGGTGGGTTTGTAGATTGTTTGTATGTTGTGTTTCCTCATCAGCTTCCCTATGCGGTCAGTGGTTCCCTTGATGTATGGCAGGAACACTTTTCCTCTGGGTGGATCTTCATCTTTACTCTCGTGGCTTGTTCTTGGTCTTGCAGCTCTTCTGATGTCTGAGGTGGAGTATCCATTGGCCTGGAGAGCCCAGTTGAGGTGGTTCAGTTCATCTTGGAGGAGGTGGGGTTCACAGATTCTTTTTGCACGGTCTGCCAAGGCTTTAATGGTGCTTCTTTTTTGACTTGGGTGATGGTTGGCTCTCTCTCTCCAGGCCAATGGATACTCCACCTCAGACATCAGAAGAGCTGCAAGACCAAGAAACCCCTTTTTCCCCAGCTCCAGCAGACCTCACCTCTGAGGATGCTTGCCATAGATGCAGGCGAAACGTCAGGAGAAATGCCTCTAGAACATGGCCATATAGCCCGAAAAAACCCACAAGAACTGAGCTTGGTTATGTCCTTTGCAAGTACTACACTTTGGCACCATAAGTTCCTAAAGCAGGGCTGTGAACCTGCAGCCTTCTAGATATTGTTAGGTTGAAACTCCCAGCAGCTCTAACAGCATGGCCAAGGGTGAGGAATGCTGGGAGCTGCAGTCCAACATGATTGGGCATGATTTGATTGCCTTCCCTATCCACACTTATTTCTTTGGCAATCACTCTTACTATATTTAGTGGGACTTATATACAATCAGTGCACATTTTATTGCTGGCCTAAAAGACCTATCGTGCAATACTTTGGTACGACTATTACTAACTTAGGGCTCAGTCAGTTTTGATGGGGAAAATGCTCTCTCTCTCTCTCTCTCTATATATATATATATATATATATACTAAGAATCTTTTTAAAATAATGAGAGATGTAGAATTCTGAGTTCATGAAACTTCATGAAACTTTGTTGAGGAAATGGTATTCCTAAATTTACATGAAGGCATTTACATACATATACACAAGATGGATATTTTAAGACTAGCAACATCACATTAGATTTTTCAGTGTCTTAGGATGCTAGGATTCCCATCTGATCTCTGGCAGGGCTCAGTCCTCCCAGTGTCCTGGCAGCATCCTAGGATGCTGCCCAGAGAATGTCGGAGGTGCCGATGTGGGCAATGCTGGGCATGCAGCTACGATTTCCTGTGCTACCCATTGGATTCCCCACATTTCCTGGTGAATCTCCACCCACCCACCTCCCGCTATCACCAATTTTTGGACCTTGATGTGATGAGGTGTTAAGTTTTACCTTGAAATGTGTCATAATTTTTATACTACTGATGCTGTGGTTGAACTTTATAGCCCTATATAATCAAAATATGTTACTATGGTTGGTAACTTTTAGGTCAAAATAAGCAAGCACAATTCATTGAGTGTTAATCTCCTTACAAAACAAATAAATATAGGATAAGAAGAAATTCATAGCACCACAAGCAGAAAAACCTGAAATCATATCTAAAATCACTGGATATTCTGCCTAGGGAATGGTGGAGGGGAAAACATATAATTTTCACAATCATTTGCTCACAAAAAGGAATCTCATTTTGCTGAGATTAGGGGAGGGGGTTAATCAAGACTTTGTAAAGTGAGAGCTGAACAAGAACATCATCCTTCTTATGGTCATGTATATAGCCAATGACCTAGTTATGCTTCTCAAAATGTCATGAAAGACAGCCAGAAAGTCTCCTTTTTTAAACAAGGGAATGTTTTTAAATATTCTTAAACTACATTTGGAACAGAGACTGAACTAATGTTATATACTGATCCTCAAACTCAATCCCCATTTACACTATTACATTAAAGTTTTATTATTCCATTTTAACTGCCATGGCCCCATTTTATTTTATTTTATTTATAAATATTTTTATTTGGAATATGTTGCTCTTTAGATAGAGCGGATAGAAAGAGAAAATAGTGGATCAAAAGAAGTCAAAAGATATTATTTACATGGAAAGGGTGGGAACAATACTATCAGGAAAGTTGGAAGAACATTTGGAGGTAGGGGTGGGGGAGACGGAGGGGGGGAAGGGAATGGACGGGCTGACGCTCGTGACAGGACAAGCGTGCGGGTACATGTAGACATACATGAAAAAAAAACCATACACATTTATGACGGTAATAGCGACAATTACAACAACGACGTTAACTACGGCGACAACAACAGTAAACAAGGGTGTCCGTTAAAATACTTCCAGGAGTTGCCGTGCAGAAACTTGTGAGATAACGATGAGTTAATCTCTTTGTCGTCCTTTTCTTATATGACTCACTCGTCGGTTTCTTATTGATTATCCTTTAAGTTTTTTCATTGCGCATTAGTGATATAGATTTCCTTATTTAGTCCTCTAATATATTCCAGAAAGTTTCCCCAATCTGTTTTAGGCGGTTTCGTTATGCTATGTGATATTTTTTGGGTTAGAATGTCCATGTTCATAATGTCCCAAACTTTTAGGAGCCATTGCTCCGGTGTTGGGGTTTCTTTAGCTTTCCAATTTCTAGCTAATACTAATCTAGCCGCTGTGATGAAATAGAAGAATAATTTTTCTGAATTTTTATCTTTAATGGTGTCTATAATTCCTAATAGCATTGCCTCTGGCTTGAATTCTATTTTTTCTTTTAGTATTGTTCCAATCATTTTATAAATTTCATGCCAGAAGTTCTTTATCTTTTTGCATTTCCACCACATATGAAAGTAGTTACCTTTACCCTTTTTGCATTTCCAGCACATACCACTGATTTTGCCTTTGCTGAACTTGGATATCTTATCCGGAGTGAGGTACCATCTGTAAAATGTTTTATACCAGTTCTCCTTCAATTCGGATGCATAGGTATATTTTATTTTATTACACCAGACTTCCTCCCACTCGGTCATGTTTATGGATCTGCCTATATCTTTAGATCACTTAATCATGTTTACTTTTACCTGCTCCAGTTCTGTTGCCCATATTAGCAGTTGTTGGTATATTCTTTTTATTAGTTTGTTTTCTGTTTTAATTATTTTGTCCCAGAAAGTTTCTTTTAGCTGGAATCCCACTTTGGCATCTATTTTATAATTTTCTGATATCTGCTGGTATTGAAACCAGGAGATGGTTTGGTCCATTTGTTTCATCTCATCCTGGGATTTAAGTTTTGTTTCCTGTGCGTTTATCCTGAGTAGTTGAGTATATGCTAGCCATCTTTCTCTGGTTATTTCCCTGAGGTGATAAGCTTCGTTCGGCGAGAACCATAGGCGGGTCTTGGTGTATAGCCTATTTTTGTATCTATTCAACACTTGTTGGAGGGCGGGTCTCGTTGGATGGTTTCTGAATTGTTTTTCTTTCTCTGCTTTTCCCCTCCATAGATATCCGTGCCAGCCCTGCGCCAGATCGAAGCCTTCTAGGGCTAGTATTTTTCGCTTGTTCAGCATTGTCCAATCTTTTAGCCATCGCAGGGCAGCGGCCTCATAGTATAGCTGTAGGTCTGGGAGGGCCAGACCTCCCCTTTTCTTGTCGTCTATTAAATTTATGTGGCTTATCCTTTGTTTTTTGCCTCCCCATATGAATTTAGATATATCTTTTTGCCAAGTTCGGATAAGAGCTTTAGATCTTAAGATTGGTAGCGTCTGGAACAGAAATAGAACATCTGGAAGTATGTTCATTTTGACAGTAGCTATCCTGCCTAAGAGTGAGAGGTTTAAATATTCCCACGTCTTCAATTTGTTCTTTATTTCCTTCCATTTTTTCTCATAGTTATTCTTGGTTAACTGTGCATTGTTTGAAGATATGATTATTCCTAAATATTTTGTTTTCTGTGTTGTTCTCATACCTGATAGTTCCTGCAATTTTGTTGTCCTTTCACTCTTCATGTTTTTAGTTATAATTTGTGTTTTATCCTTGTTTATTTTAAAGCCCAATACCTCCCCGAATTCTCCTATCTCCCGTAGCCAATTGTTTATATTTTCCAGTGGGTCTTCAATAAAGCAGACTATGTCGTCTGCAAATGCTCTTGTTTTGAAGATATGCTTCTTCGTTTTCAGCCCTTTCAGTTCTTTATTCGCGGAGATTCTCTGCAACAAGGTCTCTAATGTTAGGATAAATAATATGGGAGACAGGGGGCATCCCTGTCTTGTGCCCTTCTGGATAGGTATATATTCTGAATGTTGGCCGTTTATTATTATTCTGGCTTGTTGTTGTGAATAAATGGAGTTAAATGCATTCATAAATTGGTGACCTATGTCCAGTTCTTTTAGCAGGCCCGAGATGAAATTCCAGTTCACATTGTCGAATGCTTTCTCCGCGTCCAGGAACATCAGGGCAGCTTCTTTCTGGTTGTTCTTTTCGTAGAAGTCTATCACATTTATTACAGTTCTTATATTGTCACTCAGCTGTCTCCCTGGAAGAAAGCCCACCTGGTCTTCTCCTGTTCTAGTTATCGAAAAATCTGTCAATCTTTTGGCTAGGATTGCAGTGAATATCTTATAGTCCGTGTTGAGTAGTGATATTGGATGAAAGTTTTTGACTAGTGTACTGTCTGTGTTGTTTTTATGGATCATTGTGATCGTGGCTAATTTCCAAGTGTCTGGCATCTCTCCCTCCTCCAGGATCATATTCATGACCTTTTGAAGTTGGGGAATCACACTACAACTAGAAGATATGGAAAAGAAGTTAAAATATACCAAACAATACTACTTTGAAAATGCAAATAAAATAGGAAGAGGGCTGGCAAGGAAAATTGCCACCAAAAAACAAAGCAGGCAGATAACTAAAATAGTACATGAAGAAAAATGCTTCTATAACACAAATGAAATATTAAAACAGTTTGTGAATTACTATAGGAAACTATATGAGGATGAAAAGATCCCTAGAGAAAAAATAATGCACTATCTAGGCAAGCAAAACATAAAAGACTGTCAGACGACCAAAGAGAGAAACTAAATAAGCCAATTTCTAAAGATGAAATAAACACAATTATCAAAAATCTCCCGCTGGACAAAGCCCCAGGTCCAGACGGGTTTACAGCCAGGTATTATAAAATCTTCCATGGCCCCATTTTATGATGGCCCTTAGAATTCTTAGTCATGGAGGTCTGATTCCTCACCAAACTACAAACCCATGATTTCATAGGATGAAGCCATGGCATTTCAAGTGAAATACAATGGGCCTTTGGCATACATAGAGATTAGTTCTAGCCCCCCTCCCCCAATACCAAGATCTCTAGATATTCAAGTCCTATTATATACAGTAGAGGAGTAAAATGGTGTCCCTTATCTAAAGTGTCAAAATCAATACTTGATTTTTTGAATTAAAAAAATATTTCTGAGGTGTGGATTGTTACATTTGTGGGTACAGAATCCATAGATATGGAAGGCAAGGCTAATTGTAATAGCTCTGTGAAATCTATCTGGATCTAATCTGCAATCTGTTCTCCACAACTTCTCCTAGGCACTGATCTCCACAAAGGGAGGAAAAGAAAAGCAATATGATTGCATCTCAGGAATGAAAGAAGGGGAATTGGGGGAGAGGTGAAAGGCTATATGCAAAGCATGGAATTCCCAAGGCATATACCTATACCTATTAAATCTATTTTTCATATTAGCTTGCTAATGCAAAGGAAAATCTCACCAGAATTCTGTACCAATATGACTGGATGCTATGTTTCTGGTGCTCTTCTTTTGTGCCCAAAACCCTATCATAGATTACAGGAGTGGAACTTTGTGATAAGCAAAGTAAACAAATTAAGCAGGAAATAATACCCTGCTTAATAATTTCAAGAATATCCTACTAAACAGACAGTGATCAAAAACAGTAAAGCAAAAAAAAAAATACAACAAATGGCTTCAGATGAATTAAGAAATTCACATGAGGAACACCCAAACCTTTTTATTAAAAAAAAAAGTAACATGAGAGGAACATATCCAAGAGTATCCAAGAAACACATTTACATAGTTAAACATCTTAATCTTCCTTGTCTGAAGGCTCTGCACCACTTTAATTGCTGTCAGCATCTGATGTGCTGTCCTCAGCACTGTTCACGACAGATGTTTTTTCTTCCCCAAAACTCTCTCACAATGCATCATCTTCTGATCCATCCAGTGCATTAGAAATGCAAGATTTTTTTTAAAGTCCCAACTCTTAATTACCCATTTGCACATCGGTTCCAAGGACAGACGTTTCACATTTCCAACAAGGATCAATTGATGATCACCACCCCTCATCCACTCATTATACATTTTTTTTTCATGTCAGGAGTGACTTGAGAGACTGCAAGTTGCTTCTGGTGTGAGAGAATTGGCCATCTGCAAGGACATTGCCCAGGGAATGTCTGGATGTTTTATCATCCTTGTGGGAGGCTTTTCCCATGTCCCCACATGGGGAGCTAGAGCTCTCCCTGGATTAAAACCTCCAACTTGTCAGTCTTCAGTCCTGCTGGCACAAGGGTTTAACCCACCGTGCTACCGGGGGGGGGGGTGTCCATATTTATGGCCATTTATGGGGAGGAAGGCAGCTTCCATAATGTAAAGCACCAATGATGTGTATTAAAAAAACTAATAAAAATGCCCCTTGGATGCTGTGATATAAAACATATTTTGCTCCATAGAGGGATACGTACTCTGGCATATTCTTGTGCAAGCTTATATTAAGCATATTCCATTTAAATTACCATCATAGGTTAGCAGTATCAGTTCAAAAGACCCATTTATCTCCTGGCTTAGAGAAAAGGAAGCTTTGCCTCCTTCAAGGCCAATGCTATGGACACTGTCTGTCAGAGACCCCTAAAGGTGATTTGCCTACTTTCCTCTGGAGACTAGATATGTCATCTTTGCAATTCTTCATCTGGCAGGAGAGATGTCTGGAGGTTGCTCATTCCTGAATTCACTTCTGCTGACCTCACTTGCTCCACAAATGTTTGTGCTGGCCTTGCAGAATTTCCACATTTGGCATCATTTTTACTGCATTGTTACACAATCATAACTATGTACTTTAAGATTTAGTAGCATACTTCAATTGGTATCCAGTGGCTGAAAATTAATTACAATTATTTTTCCAAAGCAGTGGTTCTCAAACCGAGCTCCACTGAGCCCTTAGGGTTCAAAGCCTCCCCAAAGCATGTGACCTAAGGAGCCCTGCTGCTGCCACCGCCATAGCCTGCAAGGTAGAATGGGGTTGCTCTTCTTGTTGATGTTGTTGTGATATTATTACAAAGGCTGGGTGGTCATCTGTTAGGAGTGCTTTGATTGTGCTGTCCTGCGTGGCAGAATGGGGTAGGACTGGATGGCCTCTGAGGTTGCTCCTCTTGTTACTATTACTACTACTACTAGCCATTAAAGTTGGATAATAACAGTTTTATGTATTTAAAGGAGTGAAAGACAGTTGCAATAATATCTAAGTGGAACTAAAGTAAACTACTTTGTAACATATAAGCTATGAATAAAATAATTCGCAAATAAACATTACTTTGTTTCAATATATATATATATATATATATAAACAATATATATATATATATATATATATATATATATATATATAATTCAATATATATATATATATCATCTTGTGTCAAGTTACAGGACTGAAGTTACACAGCTGAAAATTGGCTGGAGATTATATTGATGTAACCTGTGAGTTGGTAGCTACTTATTGATTCCAGGTTTGGGTTACACATTGAGGAGACATTTAAGAATTGAATTCTATAACAAACACATATAAAGAAAAGTGACACAGAGTCAGTAACAGTGTGTTTCAGGAGTGAATTACAAGTCGATGAGTTTGTGGGGTTTGATTCCTCACTCTCCCCTTATCGTCTCATCTCCTTATGTGCATATATATATATATATATATATATATATATACACACACACACACACACACATACACATATATACACACACATACATATGTTTAATATAAGCAAAGGTGGGATATCAAAATAAAGATCCCTCTTGCCTGAAAGTTTCCTTCCTTCCTTCCCCACCTCCCCTCTCCTTTACACCATGTTTGGCATGTTATTTATTTTACAGAAGTGTCTCCCTGCATTTTATTCAAAGGCATTCCAGTTAGCCAACCATTTTCAGTATAGATAGCTGTTGGGTTGTTTTCTCTTGTTAATCAGAATTGTGCATAGCACAGCAGTTTTTTTTGGGGGGGGGGGGGTTTGCAGGAAGTTGTGATTGTTGCTGTTGTTCCTGCTGCTGCTCATCCATTTATAATCTAGGCTGTTTCCTCTCATTTCATTTGCCTTAGAGGCTCCCTAAACCAACACTTCACATTTTAAAATACTCTGTGATGATAGTATGCTCAGTTATCTTTTGTTCCATAACTGCACAGAATACTTTTCAAAACACTTAAAATGAAGTTGCAAATCTGTAGCCACAGTGAACCAAAGTAGTCAGTTGATGGTGGCATCACTAATCACCATATGGGCACATATGTGTCACACATGCAACATTCCCTGTATTACCCTACATTGCAGCCCAGAGAAACCCACGTGCTGATTCTTCGCTCCAGAATGATTTAGATTGCAACACTGTACATGCTGGTTTGGTTTAATTTTGACATACATACATACACAAGAGAAACTTATGCATGTATATGTTGCCAGCAGGATGCTAGCCAGCATCCGTATCAAAAAGCAGTCGAATTTTGGAAACTGATCTTGATAATTATACATTTTCTTCTGGACAAAATTCTGAATTTATAACAAAGCCACCAGCAACTGGATTCTGAATTGCTAAAATTTCAACTTGACAATAGCTCTGTATTTTTGCTGTTATGATAAGCATATTCATAGAATCATAGAACTGGATGTGACCACAAGGGCTATCCAGTCCAAGTCCCTGTCACTCAGAAAAACAAGTGCTAATTGTGATATGTATTTACTCATACTTGCTAGCAACATTGACTATGAACCTATTGTCAGTGTCAGTTTAAAAACAGGTTATGCTTAAAAGAAGCAACAATCAATTTGCATTTTAGTCACAGTGAATCAAAAAACAGTGATTCCCAAACTTTGGGCATCACACTGTCATGGACTGGTTCTCTACAGCCACAAACTGTGGGGCAGAACTGGTGTGTAAAATGTCATACAGAATCTGTCCAGAGTAGAATAGCGTGACTATTGCAAGGAACTGTTACATTTACATTTCAATCACATATTGTGTTTTAGTTCAGTACTTTGTTATAACTACCTTTTAAGATAATAGTTTTTTTAATGCACCCAGTTATATAAATGCAAAAGAAAAATGTCTTGAAACAAAACCTGACAATGTTTGACAAGTTCTAGCATGACATGAAAAATAGAGACTTGAGGTTTCTCTTTGAAGTTAGGTGCTGCTTTGAGGTTAATACCATGTAAGATCACCTTTCACAGTAAACCCTTTATAAAAGGCTATGAGAAATCTTCCCTTCGAAAAAACTGGGAGACAAAAATTAAGAGGGCTTATTTGGAAGTAGCCCCTATTGAATTTGAAAGGATTTACTTCTGAGTAGACTTACATGGGATAGCCTGCAGAGTCTCTTTGATCTCACTAAGATCAATGAGACATATACATGTTATATATTACCCATTCCAAGTCCATATGTGCTCAGTTATATCAAGTTGTAAATAAAAAATTGAATCAATAGTAATAATAAAGCTATCTCTTTATGTGCTTATTTTTCTTTATTTTTCATTTTAAAATGGATAGTGTGATTCATTTTATTTTCATTTTGTTTATGGTTAGCTTTACTAGAAATATTTTTCTTAAATCCGTCAAAAAATAAATTTCAAAATCAAATAACATAAGGAATTACAAGTCCCAACAGCTTGATTGCTGTATGAATAATAGAATATTGAATACATTATTATTATTATTATTATTATTATTATTATTATTATTATTACTTTATTTGTACCCCGCTAGCATCTCCCAAAGGACTCGATGCGGCTTACATAGGCCAAGGCCTCAAAACACAACACAACAATACAATACCTAAAGCAAATTAAAAACAGTTAAACAGTATAAACAACAAACAATAAACAATATATCAAGACACTATAAAAACTGGGCCAGGCCAGAGTAATGGGTACAAGATTAAAAGTGCTGATGTGGCAGGAGGTATGTAGGATTATGAAGTAAGTGCAGTGTGCGGTGTGTAGCAATCTTAGTTCTACTAAAGTGCTTCTAGGACTTGGTATTGGAGATTCCTAATCTGGGAAGGCACATCGGAACAGCCAGGTCTTCAAGTTCTTTCTGAAGACTGCCAATGTAGGGGCCTGTCTAAGATCTTTTGGGAGGGCGTTCCAGAGTCGGGGGGCCACCACAGAAAATGCCCTGTCTTGAGTCCCCCCCAAGAGCGCTTGCGACGCAGGCGGGATCACGAGCAGGGCCTCCCCAGATGACCGAAGTGAACATTCCATTATAAGTTATGGCCAAAATGCCTCCTTAACTATTCATGTCTTTTTATTTTAATACATTACAAGGACAATGCTTAATAATTTTCTCCCCATTTATACTATCCCTTTAAATATCAGCAGTTATGTTTTTAATTGTTTTTACAAATAATAGATCTGATCTAATTAGCATAAGTTATGTTTTATTATTGAAAGATTTAGGCAACACAACTTATTCTCATAATTGTGCCAAGAATTACTCTGCAGCTATATCCTAAAATACATCAGTTCTGCAGGACTAGAGGATGTCTATAGCACATAATTCTACCATTTGGATTGTCGTAGCTCCACTCTATGGAATCCTGGGATTTGTAATTTAGATACATTTTTAGGATCTTCTACTATATAGTGTAAACCAGGCATGGGCAAACTTTCTAAGTCAGGGGCTGCATGGTGGGGTGGAGCAGGGTGGCCTGGCTGATAGGGAGGGAGTTCTCCCCAAGCCCCTTCCCTCCCCTTTCCTCCCCTTCCTCTTTTCTTTCAGAGCCAGAAAATGAAGGAAAAATGGGAAACATCTGGATTCCAAAAGGGTTGACCTTGATCAGGATGAGATGGTGGACAGGAGAGAAAAACCCCATATTGTGTACTCCTGATATAAAATCCTAGAATACTAGAGTTGAAAGAGACCCCCAAGGGCCATCCAGTCCAACTTCCTGCCATGCAACAAGGTACAATCAAAGCACTCTCGATAGACAGCCTCTGCGGAAAAGCCTCCAGAGAAAGAGACCTCATCACACTCTGAGACAGCCTATGCCACTCTCCAGGAAGTTCTTCCTAATATTTTCAGTCAAATCTCTTTCTCTGCCATTTGAAACCATTGATCCCTTGTACCCTGGTCACTAGAGCAGCAGAAAGTCAAGTTTTCCCCTCCAGCTGCTCAATGGGGTTTCAAGATTTCTTTTAAATCTTGAAACATGGTTCTCATGTTCTCTCTCTACTTTCTCTTCTCCCAGCCTAAACATTCCCTAGGAGGAAAGGAGGAAGAAAAGGAGGGAGGAAGAGAAGGATGGAAGGGAGTGGAGGAAGGGAGTGGAGGGAGGGAAGGAAAGACAAAAGAGAAGAAAGGGAGGAGAAAGAGGGAGAGAGGGAAGGAGGGATGAAAGAGGGAAGGAAAGATGAAAGGGAAGGAAGAATGGAAGGAGTGTGGGAGGCGTAAGGAAGGGAAGAAGGGAAGGAGGAAGGAAAGAGCAAAGGAAGAAGGGATAGGATGGTGAGAAAGAGGAGGACCTGAAAAAAGAGCCCAAGCTTGCCCGTAGTTGGTGTAGATTCATATGATACAGTTTGATGCAGTTAAACTGCATTATGTGAGTCTATATTGACCATTATATGGTGATGTAGATGGGGGCCTTAGGATGGAATCTCTTGGTTGATAAACTGAAGCAATTGTTGGATAGTTACTACATATAGATAAATCTCACTGATTCAGTGTTTCTGCTCTAGCTGGAATATAGAATTTAGGCCATTGTCTCATTTCAGATTTTTTTAATGAAAGGTTATTCTTTTAACACAATTCATATTCCTTCAGCTCAGCATCAAATCCTCCAATAATCTCATCAAAAAAATTAGTATCTATAAGTGAACAGATGCATTTACCTTATGCAAAAGTCACAATGCACCGTCTCTTTTCTGAACATGTCGGCTGTGCCCAAATTTTCAATACGAAACATTTTTCACTTCCATCTTATCCAGCATAGAAAGAAATGTGTGTGTGTGTGTTTTCCCTGATAACCCTGATTTTCAGCTGAATTATTAGTAATCCACAGCAGTCAGTGTCACCTTTTCTTCTTTTTTAGATGCAGCCAAGAGAAGCAGCTTATTCAACATTGGCTGCATTTGACACAATCTTCACCTTAGCCGCAGCAGAATATGATTGACTCCTACAAACATCTCAATACATGTATTTATCCTACATTAAGCTGTGTGACCTTTCTAGACTCTCTTTCATTGCCTTACATTTAGAAGAAAACAATTCTCAGCATGATTAATAAACCAGTCATCCTTCCATAATGAAACCTTAACAGCGATATTCTGTGAATGCTGCCCTTATCTTGCTTGATAACAAAAGGAAAGAAAAATAGAATTCAAATAAAACTTGGTAATGGTGCTCACAAGGGAAAGTGCTTTCTGAAAATAATCTGTTTCTAGACTCCCCATTCCAAATTTCCATTCTGACTGTAAATGTTTGTAAAAATTTGTGAATAAGTCTTCTTACCTCTATAGTATCATGTACATAGGAATTACAGTGGGTTTTTCTTAAGGATTAAGGATCCATCTACACCAGTGGTTCCCAACCTTTTTTTGACCAGGGACCACTTGATCAGGGACTACTTGACCAGGGACCACTTTGACCAGGGACCACTCTCCATCATTAGTACCAAAACGGTTACAAATCAGTTTTTGGTTTTCTTTAGATTTGGTTTGGGGTGCTGATTCAGAAAATTGCATTGGATAGACCACATCAGCCCTAGTTTTTGATACAGATCATATGTCATGGTCAGTGACAGGGAAGGAATGGCAGGTAGCACAAAAACAGACTAAACTAAACTAAATAAATAAAGAGGAAGGAGGTTTGTAGACCAGATTTTCACCTTTTTGGCCCACTAGTGGTCCATGGCCCACAGGTTAAGTACCACTGATCTACACTAACACAATAATGTAGCTTTAAGATGATTTGAAACTGTGGTAGCTACTAAACAAACTATTGCAGTGTGGATTTAAGAGTATACATCTACAGTCATAGAAAAGTCCAAGTTAAGCCCTTCAACACACTGCACCAGATCACAATATATCTCAGATTCCAGAGTGGCTGGGTGCAGAAAGAGGGACACATTGTAGACACACCCTTGCTGAAGTGCTTTGTAGATTTCAAAATGAGGCTGCCGAACAATGTCCATGGATGGGGATAGCTAGCAGGTAGCTATGTGATCCCCTGGGAAGGGTAATTGATTACTTCTATTCCTAATTGTCAATTCCCCTTTTTTTCATATGCTATGCCTCTGGAGTGCTGATGCGCATCTTTTCCAGAAATGGAAATAAACTCCCTGCAGAGCGATTCCACATTAGAATATGTATAACCTGGCCTCAAAACAGTTCCAGGCCAGTCAATCAAATCACACATTCAGCAAAACTAGTTCCGCCAAAACCAGTTCCAAACACAATTATAGTGTCAGTGTAAATGTACCATTAGGGCCAAGACAGACCCAAAACTTGGGGTATCTGGACCCGGTTCTTCCTGGATTTCTATCTGCACACCCTCCCACAATCCTGGACTACCCCTCAGGAGGTGGTTAGGAATCATCCGGGGTCAATCAAAGGTTTAAGTTAATCTCTCTGCTCTTTTCCCTTTGGACAAAGAAAACCTCTTCTCATTTTGGAGCAGGTCAATTACATTGGCACAAAGGAACACTCTGCCATAACAACAACAACAACAACAACAACTTTATTTTTGTACCCTGCCTCCATCTCCCTGAAGGGACGTGGGGCGGCTTACATGGGGACAAGCCTGAACAGACATAAATTAAAAACACAACACAATAAAATTAGCACAAATTGTGAAACTCTCTGCCAAAACAGATTAGAATGGTCTTCTTCCTGTTCTCCTTCCATCAGCAGGCAAAGGCATTGTTAATTCAACAAGCATTTGGGGATTAAACAGTTATTCAAGGTATTTTGATAAAGTTTGTGTGGTGCACCTTTTGTTATTTAAATATTTTTGAATTATTTTATATTGTTTAAAAGTTCTGATACTATAATATGGCAGCTATTTTACTGGGTTCCACTATGTTGTTGTTGTTGTTGCCTAGGTACCCTGTTTTAATTCATATTCTTTTTTAAATAGATTTTATAGATCCCTTGGATCCCATTTGGGAAAAATGCAGAATATTGTTTGAATAATGATTATGTCTGAACAAGATTCCAGCCAGAAAATTTAAATTTTGTTTTCAGTTTGGACATTATAGCTATTCTGTTGTTAAGGGAACTATATGCACAAACTGTGTAATGTATCTAAAAAGAATCTATGTTCATTATAGGACACTTACCCAGCGGAGTCCCAGAAATGATACAATAGAGAATAATGCAAGTTCAATCAACACCAGTTATTGTAATGTAGGGTTTAGGGTCAATTCATTAAGAATGCACACCAGATCCTTTCCTTTCATTTATTCCTTCTACCTAAAGGTTGTGTTGCATGTCCTTGTAACAAAATGACGATCAATACTTAATTCAATTGAAAAACATGTTAGTAGGCCAAATGGGAGGCATTTTACAATACCTACAATGTTGAGATGCATTTGTGAAGTGAAAGAGACCAAAGGTAAAGTATAAGGAGCTAAAATTGCTGGAAATTCAATAACAACATTACATGCATCTCTCTGATTCAACATTTGTACCATAGCCTCCAGGTGTTTTCAAACGTTTTCAGCCGCTGAATTCTTCTTGAAGCAAAAGTTTCTTCTGGAGCCCTAAGAGATGTTTATATATTACATCCTATGTTACATTATATCTATTGTATATATCAGGCATGGGCAAACTTTTTGCCATGTTGTGGTTTAAAATTTGTCAGATGAGCTGGGCCAGGGGCAGATGGATGATGTGTTTGTGTGAACTAATTGAAAAAAATTCTTATGCACACTGCACATATTTTGTTTCTAGTGCAAAAAAAAAAAAAAAAAAAAAAAGGAAGGAAGGGAGGGAGGGAGGGAGGAAGGGAGGAAGATGATACAATATTTAAAATGAAGAACAATTTTAACCAACATAAATTTGACAATATTTCAGTGAAAGACCCCAGGGGCCATCCAGTTCAACCTCCTTTTCCCATGCAGGAAAAGCACAATCAAAGCACCCCCTGAGCAGTGGGAGGGAAATCGGGTTTTGGAAGCAAGGAAGGTGAGGGAGAAAGCATCTACATAGGGAGAAAGATGAGAAAAGGGCTTTTGGCAGTGAGGGAGGCTGGGGAAAATGGCTTTTGGTGGGAAGAGGGAGAAAGATTTGGTGTGAGGGGGCTGAGGGAAAAAGGCCTTTGGCAGCAAGGGAGGTGAGAGAAAAGGCTTTTGTCATGAAGGGGCTGAGGGGAGAATGGTATTTCAATGAATAATGATGAAGATGATGATAATAATAATAATAATAATAATAATAATAATAATAATAACAATAATAAATAATTTTATTTCTTCCCCGCCTCTCCTCACAGATTGAGGCAGGTTACAATATAGCTAAAACACACAATGAAAACACATAATCATTTTTAAATGCTCCATAGGATACACATATTAATATTAAAACATATTTCCACAAAATGCACATTAAAATACAAAAAACTAAAAACTAAACATAAAGTGGAAGTTTAAAGTTTGCCATTTAAACTGTCTGGGTAGGCCTGCCGGAAGAGTTAGGTCTTCACTTGTATCTTGCAACAACATTCCAACAACAGATCTAACTGTCGGAGCTCTACTGATAGGTGGTTTCACAGTCATGGGGTGGCCAATGAAAAGGTCCTCTGGGTTCTAACAAGCTGGAGCAGATGCTCCCCATAGGACCTCAGTGGTGGGGTGGATTATACAGGAAAAGATGATCCTGTAGGTAACCTGGACCCAGGCCATGTAGGGCTTTAAAGGTCAATACAAACACCTTATAATTTGTCTGGAAGTGAATTGGCAGCAAGTGGAGTGACTGTAATGTGGGTGTAATATGCTCATACCTAGATGTTCCTGTAACCAATCTGGCCACTATATTTTGACCCAACTGGAGTTTCTGAACTTGGTACAAAGGTAGTCCAATGTAAAGCACATTGAGGAAGTCCAACTTTGAGATTACCAGTGCATGAAGTTACCAAGGGAGGAGAGTAGATTTTTTTAGGTAATTCAAATATTACTTTTGAGACTCTGCTGTTTTTTGCGCATTGGCATATTTTTGTTCCTAACAGTTCAAAGAGATATCTAGGTATACCAGTCTAACAGTTGAGAAACCTAGTTGCCTTGCATGAATACTAGTGGGTATTTACCACTAAGGAGAAAGTTGAGCCAAGTGAGTTTTAAACTCTTCTCAGGAAGATCATTTTTTACAAAATATTATGATTTCTAACAAGGTTATGTCTTTCGAGAAGAGTCCTAGTTTTACCAAAAAGGTTTGAATGCCATTTTCCAAATTTCCATTCCCCCACCCCCCCAAAAAATGGGGGAAGGGGCTAATGTACAGAAGACCATTCTTTGTTTACTTATCCTTTAATATTCTGAGTGATGAAACACTCAAAGAAGGGCTTTTGTTTACTATTTTAAAGTGTAGGTAGATACACTTTTAACTACTGAAGTCCCAAGGCACATACATCTTCTAAAGCAGTGGTTCTCAACCTGTGGGTCCCCAGGTGTTTTGGGCTACAGCTCCCAGAAATCCCAGCAAGTTTACCTGCTGTTAGGATTTCTGGGAGTTGAAGACCAAAACATCTGGGGACCCACAGGTTGAGAACCACGGTTCTAAAGCAATACCACACATAGCTTCCAAGCCAATGTATCTTGAACTAGCTCACAAAATGGATTGGGGCCAATAAAGATAAAGCAGTAAAGCAGTATATTCATTACACCTCATCCTAGTCATTTCATTTTTCTGCAATTGTCAGTTGTTTTAGAACTGAAAAAAATGGGTCTGGCATAGAAAAGTTATTCAGGAAGCAATAGTCCATTTGATAACTGACAGCGTTCATCATCAGGAACCTCTGTTGCCTTTATCACCACTAAATAATAAAATAATCACAAAGGAAATTCCCGAATAGTGATTAATTTATATAACCTGTATGGGAAAGTAAAATGAAGCCCTCTGCATATTCTAATCTGCTGGAGGCAAGTAACTACCAAGACTGGCTCTCTTTATATACTAAATTTGTAAAAACATTAAAAAATAAACTATTCAGCGTATAGGGAATATGACAGACTGCAGGACAGAAGACCTAAATATAGTGGCACCTTATTGTGATCCCTAGCTGTAAAGCGATTGTGCTTTCAAATACTGCTTGTCTGTCTCCATGATTCCTGGAGATGTCTGATCTGACCACAATGACAGTTGCAGAAATTTTTTTTACTGGAATCAAGTGACATGAATAACTTAATTAATCAAGTTTGGATTACCAAATTTTGCATGCTTTAAATAAAGTCACTCCCACAATATTATTACTTACAAATCAAATATTGCCTTGGTTAATAATCAGTAGCTATTCAGGTAGGGGAAGCAAAACTCCATGCCAAATAACATTTAGCAACTATTGTATAGTTAGGGGAAAGTATCTATGCTATTGTAACCCACAGTTAGAAGACTCCAGCCTTCATTTTTGGGAAGAATATTATGAAGTCATGTACATCTATGGATTCTTTAGAGAAAATTCATATTATGGTGCACAGAGGTCAGCAGTACACACATTTTTGTAGATTATTTAAATTTTATTTCTTTTTGCAATGTATATCCATCCAGTGTATTTATTATACAAGTGTATCTTCTAAATATAAGGAAATGGTTTCAGCTTTCCAAGAAGCATTTGCTCCCTTCTAGATCTGGAATGATGTACAAATAGGACTTAGTGAGAAAATATGAGGCGTGGAAAGTTTACTTCATTATTCACCTTCCAAAAATGCTCATAGTAAAATCAGATTACTTGAGATACTTGTAAAACTCTACATGTCAGAAACAACTTTAAAGATTTTTAAAAAGTTGACAACCTTAATTTTGGATGCAATCAAAACTGGCTCAAAATAGCTTTTGTACTTTCATGCAATATACATACAGCAATAGGCATAGATCACAGATCTTGATTACTCTTAAACTGAAGTAGGCATACTTCTTTATGCTTTTCTAAAGGAAATACAGTATCTGTATCTGAAATGGCGGGACGCTTCAACAGTGTTTGTTTACACATCAGCATAGTGCTTGGTGCCTGCTACAATCAAGGTTTGCTTTTTAGAACTATTTTCCAAATAATTTGAGCCATTATTCATTGAATCTGTGGAAGCAGAACCTATGGATAAGGTAGGCAAAATCTACATACTATATTTAATTGATTCTAACGACCTTGTCACACAGCAGCCGGAATTGCTCCACTTTGTTGGGGGACATGGGGAACCCAGCACCCCATGCCCCGCATCTCCTGGCCCCCCACTGTAGCTGATGCCATGGGGAGAAGTGTGGAACATGGGGGGAGTGTGTAGCTTCTCCTCATGGATTCCAATGTCAACACGGGATTCCAATGGCAACATGCTGAATTTGGCCCTTTGTGATGAGGTCATAAGACACCATTGATTGTAAGATGCACATTAATTTGAGTACCACAAATGGAGGAAATAAAATATGTAGCACCTGCCTGAAAATGATATACATCCCAAAAAAAAAAATGTTAAACTTTTGATCAGCACAGTAATTCTGCAGAAGTATGTAAAGCTTCTCCTCAAATCATAATCTAATAGAAGGATTCATATGAGCAAATTCCAAAGCATTAGATGTCCCCTGTGAGTTTACATTAAGAAAAAACCCATATGTATGAAGTCTCCAGCCTTTAAGGGGAAGAATAACCAATAGACAAAATTAGAGCTATTTTAAGGGACTTACAGAACTATAGCTATTCAGTACAGGGTAACAATAGAGCACTGAGTAAACCATCCTAAATCTTGTTTAAAGAAAGCTCTTTAATATCAACTCTTCTATAACTACTGTGTGATCTTTTAAATCAATCTACATGTTTAGCACTCCCAGTGCTGTGTCAAGGTGGAAGCTAGGGACAATTTATTAGAGGCTTAGTGAGGTGCTGAACCTGATACAGTTTCAAAAAATGAAACTATTATCTCTGGAAAATGAAGTTTCCCTAATCAACATTCCCTTTTCAAGATACTAGCAACTGAGGCATTAGCTGAATTTGCCAAACTTGGAGACACCATGAGGACATAAATTGACATAAAGGTTTTAAATACTGTTAGACCTACTTGCAGCAAGGAGAACACTGCACCTGCTGAATTTATATTTAATTTATATTTCTTCACACAGATTATTAAGGACGCTTCCAGACTAAACCTAAACCCTCTTTGGAGCAGGTTAAAGAAACCCGCTCTGAAGCGGGTTTAAGTCTCCACACCCCGGGAAAAAATGGACTTTGCCCATTGGGTGTCCACATATCCTTCTGGTAACTTCCAGGAAGGCATGAGGACACCAAAGAGACTCCCCTCAAAAGCCTTAAAAATAACAGAAAACTTACTAGGCCACCATTATGTTTCTCCACAGGCCACCTGGAATGACGTACCAGGAGGTGGAGCAATTACCCCCATCTCCTGGCACGTCATTGTTACATTCCAGGTGGCCTGCAGAGTTTCTTGTTGACTTCAGGGCTTTTAGGGGCAGGATTCAGGGAACCTGGTGGAGTGAATTGGACTGTGGGGCCCACAGGCCCCATATCCCATTAGACCCAGGACTTTCAGGAAGGCCTAGTTCTAATGGGGTATCTAAATAATTTGTGACAAACCAGAGTTTTCTTGCTTTGCCACGAATCATTCCTCTTTTACCTGAGGCGTTCTTTGGATGACTCAGGTAAAAGTCCAATAGGGCCCGGGATATGGATCCTGTCTGGAAGGGCCCTAAATCACAGGGTATCTTGTGTTTGAGAGCCCTTTATTGCACAAAGCTAGGATATAATTTGGATTAATAATCAAATGAGTTCTTCCACACCTGGTAAAATAAATCTAAAAATTTAATAGATATGACTGACTTTGCAAGACCTTTTTAGAGCCATGATTTGGCTGTATGAAATGGGTGGGCCATAACATATAATTGTCTTTATCATCATAGGTGATCCCTCGTGGCCGAGTATGATTGTCTTCCATGTGTAGGGTCTTGGTGGTAGGTCCGTAGGTGACTGTAGAGACCTATTCTTGATCTGCATGTTCTTTTGCAATAAGGGCATTGATTTCCAGATGGGAGGCAGTGCTGACAGGGTTTGGCTTTATGTGGCTTTCTCTTGATGCATTTCTCCCTTTTGCCCTCCATTTGTGCCTCTTCGAATTCCACCACACTGTTGGTAACAGCTGACCTCCAGTTAGAGCGCTCAAGGGCCAGGGCTTCCCAGTTCTTGGTATCTGTGCCACAGTTTTTAAGGCTAGCTTTAAGACCATCTTTATTCTCCTGTCCATCAACATTCTATTTCCCATTCTTGAGTTGAGAGTAGGGTAACTGCTTTGGGAGACAATCATTGGACTAAAAGAGCCTTTTATTAAACATATATACCTTTCAACCAGCAGCTCACATAGAACACTGTTTTATATATCTAAGTGTTTATTTAGCCAAGTGTAATGTCTACTCTAATCAGCAATGGCTCAGGCAAAGGTATTTCAGGTCAGTTGCTGCCAGATTCTGTTAAATGAGAGGACAGAGACAGGACCTAGGACCTTTTGCATTCAGAGCATGTACTTTTCCACTGAGCTACAGGCCTTCCCTAAGGAAGATGCTTCATGATGCTATATTCTTATCGGTGACATAAATTTGCTGCTTGCTGAGCAAGCAGATGACAACAGCCTCAATAATAATTATATAGTTTTAGCAGCCATGGGCAAGATGGGTAAGAGGAGTTTTTAAATACACAAAACCTCAATATACAAAATGAGCATGAAAAATTATTTTTGTGGTATAACAGGAAATAAACTGGATTAAATTGAAACATTGATTTATTGTGGATGATCTCCTATTCCCTCTATAGGTCTATATATCAATCAATTTGTGTTATACTAATTAAAATAAGTAAAATAAGTGAATATAAATCCAAGGAAGTACTGCTGGCTGCACCCAATAACAACTTCACATGATATGTTATATTTATCTACCTAAAGATGTTTATTCCTTTCTGTGTGGTATTCCCCAGTAAACTTAATGAATATTCTGGACAGGATTTGTTTTGAGCAGAAACCTAAAATAGGAACAGAGGACAGCATGAACTTTACTTGCTCTTACATGTCCTCCAGTCTTAAAAGAATATTTCAAACACTGCTGCAGAGTTCAAGTCTTCTGGTTCATGAAGGGTGAATTTCAGCGATTAATGAGACAGTTGGGTGTCAAAGAAGTGAGTTAGAATCCATTCCTTGTGTCATGAGTTATGAATGCTTTTACTGTTATTTTCTGTGCCCTTTTACGCTAACTAAAATATTCATATTGTGGGCCACTGACAACAGTCTTCTAGACTATAAAATGTGCAACTTTTCATTGTTTTCTAGCTTTATTGACCAGATACAAAAGTAGAGAAGAGACCTCTGTGAAGATATACCTCTATGAAGTAGATGTGTTCCTAGAGATTAATTCTTTAATAGAAAGTTTGCAGTTTGATATGCATAATCAAGCTCCTCCTCCCAAAAGGAACTATATTCACATGTGAATGGAACAATCACATCATGTAAGCCTCAAAGAAGCAAACAAGAGCATTTTCAAACTTCTGGAGACCACCTGTAACTTTCTTCCAAAATGCACCCAGATATGACTTTTTCTTTCACCAATCTTCAATTTTCATTTTTCTGATCCAATTGACCCCCATGTTAACGAAGGTTTGGTGAAATTCAGGAGCAGCCCCACACTTCAGGATAAGTGTGAACAGCATGATTGGCTCCAATCTGAACCAGCCACTGTCCACCCAGGTTGGCGCTACCATCCACTTTCCCTGTGCCTTTTTGGTATCGGAAAACGGGGATGGATTGGATGCGAGTCACACACACATACACACACGTCTCTCAGAAGTCCCTGGATGTCATCTGGACATCCAAGTGCAATGTCTAGTCAAGTTCAAGATAAATGGCTGCTGCAGGCAAGCTCAGAGGGAAGGGGACAAGCTGATGACAAATCGGAAAGCACAGACTGAATTTCTACTTCCCAGTTTATCTGGCAGTGTGGACTCATATAATCCAGTTTACAGCAGGAAACCTGGGATCAGATCCTGGGATATAGTATCTGTCTGGAAGGGCCCTCAGTGATTAACTGACATTAAAGCCTCTGCTGACCCTATTATCCTTCCTTGTGGCAATGTTGTATTGGTACACAAAATGATCATATCCTGATTTCTAACACATGTGATAGAATGTTTCCCCTTTTCCTATTTTCCTCATTTTTGTGACATATGACCTCATCATAAATGGGCTGCAAGTGTTCTAGGATGGTTGCTGCACAGCTGATCAACAGAGCCCCACACTGCCCATCACATGACATAGGCTAACTTCTGGCAGAGTTCCATGGATGAACTGTGGCACAAGCATCCTAGGACACTGGGCCCAGAACACGGTTGGGCTCTCGTGTTCCATAAGGAACCACGAGGCCAGTGTGGGGGGAAGCCACACAATGATGCTTCCTCACGTGTAATGTGGAAGAGTTGTTGCTGGTGAGGTGTTGCTGGTGTTGCTGCCCCGCTGCTCTGTCATTTTGCCACAGAGGCTGGTGAATCACCCTGTGGGACCTCATCAATTTGGCGAGGTCCTTAGATTCACTCCAGATTACTTACTTATTTTACACCTAAAACTCCTACCAATCACCCCCTCTTTGTAAACCCTTTACTCGGCTTCACCATGATGGCCCTAAGCTAGTTCTGAAGAAATGGAAACTACATGGCTAAGAAATAGGTTTCTTTTAACACCTTACTCACACAGAGTTTAAGTAATAGCAAGACATGTTTCCTTATTATATGGCTTTTTAAAGCATGCAAGCATGAAGCTGGCCAACAGTTTTCTGTCAGTGTTACAGTTGCTATGCATTTCACATTTTCTCTGAACTGTAACATCCTCCCTTCCTTCCTCCAGCGACTCCCAAACCTTCAACTCCCACTTTCTACTCCAGCTAAACTGTCAATCTTTCCTTTTATTTCCATCAAATTCCCCCAACATTTAGAAGACTGTGGTAGGCTAAACCACAGGATGGGCAAGCCCTCCAACTCCTTTGTACATCACAGTTGTCTATAAAGAGCATAAAGTGTTCTTCAATAAATGTTTTATTGTTTATTTGTTCAGTTGCTTCCGACTCTTTGTGACCTCATGAACCAGCCCACGCCAGAGCTCCTTATCAGCCGTCACCACCCCCAGCTCCTTCAGGTTCAAGCCAGTCAATTCAAGGATCCCATCCATCCATCTTGCCCTTGGTTGACACCTCTTCCTCTTTCCTTCCATTTTCCCCCAGCATCATTGTCTTCTCTAAGCTTTCCTGTCTTCTCATTTTGTCACCAAAGTACTTCAACTTTGCCTCTAATATTCTTCCCTCCAGTGAGCAGTCGGGCTTTATTTCCTGAAGTATGGACTGGTTGGATCTTCTCGCGGTCCAAGGCACTCTCAGAACTTTCCTCCAGCACCACAGTTCAAAAGCATCTATCTTCCTTCGCTCAGCCTTCCTTATGGTCCAGCTCTCACATCCATAGGTTACTACAGGGAATACCATTGCTTTAACTATGCGGATCTTTGTTGCCAGTGTGATGTCTCTACTCTTCACTATTTTGTCGAGATTGGACATTGCTCTCCTCCCAAGAAGTAAGCATCTCCTGATTTCCTGGCTGAAGTCTACATCTGCAGTAATCTTTGCACCTAAAAATACAAAGTCTGTCACTGTCTCCACGTTTTCTCCCTCTATTTCCCAATTGTCAATCATTCTTGTTGCCATAATCTTGGTTTTTTTATGTTTAACTGCAACCCAGTTTTTGCACTTTTATTCTTTCACCTTGGATAGATGGCTCCTCAGTTCCTCCTTGCTTTCGACCATCAAAGTGCTATCATCTGTGTATCTAAGCTTGTTAATGTTTCTTCCAGCAATTTTAACCCCAGCCTTGCATTCGTCAAGCCCCGCACATCGCATGATGTGTTCTGCATACAAGTTGAATAGGTTGGGTGAGTGTATACAACCCTGGCATATGCCTTTCCCAATCTTGAACCAGTCTGTTGTTCCATGGTCGGTTCTTACTGTTGCTACTTGGTCATTATACAGATTCCTCAGTTGACAGACAAGGTGATTTGGACTCCCCATACCACCAAGAACTTTCCACAATTTATTATGATCAACACAATAAATGTAATTCTGGAATGAAGTGTTTGTCCCTACTGCACTCTTGAATGAATTCACCTATTACGTCTCAACTTATGCATCTGCTCTAAAATATGTAAAACCAATCAGGTCTGAATGGTTATGAGGATGCAAAACAGCTCTGTTGTTTTCCTTCTTGATAAGAAATCTTAGACACAAAATAGTTTCTGCATAGACGCAGGATCCTTTTCATGGTGCAATGGTGACCTGATTTTAAGGAGAGTACCAACTATTGATTCAGCAACATGATTTCTGTGCTGCTCCCAAGAGTACTTCTCAGGGAGATCTAACAAGGCAGTCATGGTTTTACCACCCGCCTTCAAAGTGGAGGCTACCACCTTATTTTATGAGCAAAGACTCCAGGGAGCCAAATTATTTTCAATATTTTTTGTAGTTATACATTTAGGTAGAAAATGTAACATTAATGGATAACACTCTGCCCACTACAAATGCATTATTCAAACCTGCACCCCCTCAAGTCCTTTCAAGGCTGTTACCACCTTCATAGATATTTTAAATTATAAATAGTTAAAGGAGGGACTCCCTTATGTACCCGTATGGGTAGAAAAGGAAAATTTTAACAGCTATTTGTGTGTTACTCATTGGTAAAGGGAGAAGGTGCGACTTTGGTGCCATGCATTGCTCAGCACTCTCCCTCTGCCCACATGATAAGGAGAGTTTCTTAATGCTACTATTTAAATTACTTTTTGGACAATGGTAGCCAAGGTGCTTTAGGAGTAGTAGTCAACAAACATATCTGGATTAGGAATAAGTTCAGCATTATGGTTAAGCTCATACTGACATCTCAAAGGCATACTGTGATCCTATGTGATGTAGCTGAGATTAAAGTAGGTACATCAGCCCCTGCATTGGCATTATCTGCTTAGGGATGCCATTCTTCTGAAGAAGGATGAGAAAATTGCAATAATAGCATCAGACAAAAGAGATAATATAACAGCAATGATAGCCTCTATCACAAGGTGCATGGCAGGAGGTTGGACTGGCTGGCCCATGTGGTTTATGACAACTCTATGATTCATTGATTCTGAAGTTCTAGCAACAATATCATCAATTGTACTACAAAATGTGGGGTTGAATCCTACATGTAAAATTGATATTGAGTTGACTTCAACAACATAAAGCCTTGATTGTTTTCTTCTGAGATAAGAAGATATGAAATTGTTTAGAAATGTTTCAGATGATTGGCACATCAGCTGCCATCTTAGCAGCATGAGATTTCAGAGAGTGCTAGTGGGTGGCTCCTTGTGATTCCACCACTCCTACTAGATCTTGAATCGTGTAGCACCTTGCCTACATATAGCTTACAGGGTTTTCTTTTTTGGCACAAAATTCCTGTCTTTTATGCAGCAAAATAGATTTTCTGCATAGAAACACTCTATGCATGGAGACCATGTGATTCCACAGTCTGGAAAAATCAGCAGTCAAACTCATATACAGAGCTTCACCCATTCCTCCAATTCCCCAATTCAGACTGTCATGCTCCAGTTATGATGGAATTGGGGGAGCTACAGCATGCTTCCCTGTGTCTTTTAATTGTTTAGAATGTATAGATAGATTTTCTGTCATCATAAATGTGTGCTACATCAGTACAAATTCTTCCTTATCCAAAAGATACACTGAAAAGACAGACCCATATAACGAGGATGTGAAGCCTCTAATGATGTCACCAAGCATGATTTAAGATGTACTGAAAGCTATATTCAGGTAAGGATGTAGTAGGGTCTCTTAAAGGAATATTTGGAAATGTCACAAGCAAGGAACATTGTGCTTGCTTTGTCTTTCTATTTATGATTAGTAGCTGTTCAACCATGGGCCTCCTACACTTCAGCCTGTTCTATTCCTGTTTAGAAAAAGTTGTGAACTATTTTAAAATTAAATAAATTCACAGGGAGCCATTGGATAACAAATCTGGAAAGAAAGCAGTTGGTAGAGTTGTTATGAAGTCATAGCTGCAGCTAAAATAGGGTCCTCATTGGAGCAGAGTGATATAATTAATTTTACAGCTAGAATAAGATTCTAGGTAGAACAGATTCAACTTTAAACCTTTTTGGATTAAAGTTTGCAGCATCTTCTGAGAATTATAGTCCAACATGATTGTTTTAGACTACAACTTCTGGGTGATTCTGAGATGTATAGTTCAAAAAATGAATTTTTCCAAGCTCTGGTAACCCTAAGAACATAGTAATTCCCCTTCTGATTCAAACCAATCCCAACCTACATTGTAGAGTGAAATCCAAGTTTCTTTACTCAAGAATAAATCAAGGAACTCACAGTCCCAAGTTTGTTATACCCAAAGAGGGCAACTGATGATCAGAGTTTTTTGAGGTCTCTCATAAGGATCAACTTAACTCCAAGTCAATTCAATGGCTAACAACAACAACAACAACAATGTGTCTTATTGACTTCAGTGGGATTATCTTCTGGGTACCTCAATTAAAAAGCGATATAGTCAAGCTGAAACATATCCAGAGGAGGGAGACTAAAATTATCAAAGGTCTGGAAACCATGCCCTATGAGGACAGGTTTAAAGAGCTGGATCTGTTTAGTCTGCAAAAGAGAAGGTTGAGAGGGAGCTTGGGAGCCATGTTTAAATATGTGAAAGGATGCCATAAGGAAGAGGAAGCAGGCTTGCTTTTGCGGTCTTAGTCAAGGACTCTGCTTCCACCAGTGCCTATCCCATTCCCAAAATTAATTAATAGTCCAAAAACACAGATTTCTCCAAAACACCCAGCAATCTTCTGAACAATTTCAAGATACCACAGGAAATGAAAGGTGTGTTTGATCCATAGTAGCCCTAAGATTGTATTGAGACCCCATCTACTCTGCCATTATAACGCAGATTGAATTGCATTATATGGTCATGTAATCCAGTTCAATGCAGTTAAACTGCATTGTATGAGTCTATATTGATCATATAATGTAGTTCAAGCTGTATAATGGCAGTGTAGATGGGGGATAAGTAGTTGCTAATAACTTTGATGGCAGCCATTCGATGTCACACAAATACACAAAAATACAAATACACAATAAATTAAAAGCAAATAATTAATATAACAATTTATCAGAACTTAGACACAATAGCAATCAACAAAACACAAAGGGAATAAATGGAGCTCCAAACTGAACTTGATGATGTCCATGTTGTGCAACCACAGCAATTTGATACTATTTCAAAGGCCCTGGCTCCACCCTAAGGAGTTGTGGGATTTGCAGTTCAATGAAGTATTTCGCATTTTCTGCTGGAGTGCTCTATTCCGCTCTATTAAACTACAGTACTAGATTTCTCCAGTTCTAGAATTCTTCACCTAACTATATTCTTAATGATTCTGAGGGATGGATGGGTTTGTATTTCTGAATGTATTTCATTCTTGCATGCAGGAACAAATAATTTAAAATTTCACCTCTCTATTAGGCAGGATTATTAGTATTTTTCAGTGACTTTTCACACTTTCTGAAAAATCGATTTAACCAAAGGTTTTAATGGAACACTTGGGTTTTATTCAAAGACCAACATTTTTGCACAGGAAACAGTGTATTTTAAGCAAAACATCCTATTTTGTGCATAAAACAAGGTTCTTGGAGTTTGGGCACAAACAATTTTTTTGGCAAAAAAAAATCCAAAATATAAAAAAATCTTGGAATTGTTGATTTTTTTTCCTCCCATAGGTGCTTTTCACTCTAAACATTTATGGCATTTTGATTACCTTTAACTCCCATTGCTTAATACAATTGAATCCTGAATTTTATAGTTTTGAGGAGAGGAGAGGAGAGGAGAGGAGAAGAGAGGAGAGGAGAGGAGAGGAGAGGAGAGGAGCAGGGGGGATTTTGTTCTTCCCAGTAGGCTTAGTGAAAAGCAAATTGGTACAGCATTTCCTGGCCTGTCTGTTTTTCCTCTTTAATGACTTTACCATCTTAACATGGCTTGGTGACACATGTCCCAGTTTTGTCTGTGAAATGTTGGTGGGCATGTGCTACCATTATATGTAGTTATAATCTCAATCTTATGAGATCCTGTCCATACAGGGTGGCACATATATTAAAGTGGTGGCTGGGTAGAGAGACAAAATTAAATATATTCTAGCAAGAAGCTGTGGAATAACTGCAAGGGAAAAATATGAACATATTTCCAGCCCTATCACTCTTTTTCAGCAGTCTTTTTTTCGAACCTTATATTAATTGCCTTCCTTTGAAATGTAACTGTTTTGTAAGTCTAATTAAGAGTGGGCCTACCCATGCACCATTCCTGCAAACATGTGGGTGCTGCCATAGTAACAGTAAAGGAACACCGAGAAGAAGCGCTCACTGATTAATGTAATTACACAGCATGTGTATATAATGCCTTTAAACACAACTTAGTGCTGCATGGCAAGGAAAGATGAAATGTCAGTATTATGTGTTACATGTTCCCTGACTTTTCTAAAGAATACTGTTTGAACATATTGATGTGCATTATCAGCAGCTGCAGCTTGTTTTCTTTTCTTTTAGTTTCCTTTGCAAACATTTTTGCATAGATAAGCAAAGCTAAAGCAGATGGAATCGGGCCAGTCTCTCTCCTCCATCCCCCCTTTCTCTTGTGAGTGTATATAGTGGGATTAATTTGTCTAGTGGCTCTGATTCAGAAAGTTCAGCTTTGAACAGATTGATGGGGCATCTACATTATAGAATTAATACAGTTTGACATGACTTTAACTGCCATGCTAAATGCTTTGACGTCCTTGGATTTGTAGTTTGGTGAGGCACCAGCACTCTTTGGCAGAGTACAACTCCCATGATTCCATAGCATTGAGCTAAAGCAGTCAAAAGTGGCCCGAAGCGGCTTTGTTCCACAGTGAAGATACACCCAGAGTAGTTCAGATCCAGGTTTTTCTGTGATTAATCATTTCATAACTTTAGTGTCTCAATAGTTGTGAACGTACTGATGTGTACTAGTCATATTCAGAATAAGGAAACTGAATTGATTATTTAAATACCTTTTCCATTTAATTGAGCATTTGTAGCACTCGTTGAAACCTTACTGATAACTAATTGCCTACTTGTACCTGATATGTAATATTGTACTGAAGCAGAAATTGCTTTCCTCAATTTTTCGCCACTTCTCTAGCCTTTGTGATTAATTGTGGTGGCTTGCTTCAGGCAACAGGCACAAGAGAGAAGTGGAGCAACCTCACATTTATTTTCATAAACTCTTCTCTGACGGTTTGTATTTCACATAGAGTTGCCAATTCAGGATTGTCCCATGCCTTAGGCCAAAGCCTGAGACTGGTGATATTATGGAGCATTATGAAGTACCAACCACAGGCTCCATAGGCATCTATATGACCATGGTATGAACAAACATGACCAGATAGGTATGAACAAACATTGTTGATCCAACAAATTTGTTATTGTATGCCTTCCAGTCATTTTTTACATAGCAACTCTAAGGCAGCCTTATCTCAAAGTTTTGTTGGCGAGATCTGTTGAGAGGGATTTTCTCTGCCATTCTCTGAAGTTGAGAGACTGTTGCCTGCCTGATATCACTCACTACGTTATCACACCAAGGCTTTAAAGAGGGCAGCCCTACATTTCTGCCACCTGTAGAATTCTGGGAAATGTGGCTTAGGGTGGGACCTTTTGAATTCTCAGCTGCAGAGGCCCTCACCTTCCCAAACTACATTTCACATAATTCTGCAGGTGGCAGAAATGCGTGGCTACCTGCTGTTGTGATAGCGTAATCAGGGAGTTTTCACAGCTGAGTGAGGATTTGAACTCACCTCAGGGGTTCTAGACCAATACTCAAACCATTATATCATGTTTGGTTTTTTTTACTCATACTTGGTGGTTTGGTGTTGTAGAGGGTTTTTAAAAAAAAATCTGAATGGTACCTTCATGTCGATGCTTAAGGCCATGTTTAATTACTTCAACCAGACCTATCACAGGAGGCTAGTTCTAAGTATCAGGGTTTAATGTCGAAATCTTTAAGCATGGGACAGTCCTGGTCTGGTAACTCTGTCTGAGACTGGATATATTAATTATAAAATATAAAAAAAACTTCAGGTGTCTGTTTTTTGGCAGAAATCCCAATTTTCGAGGATTAATTTATTGTCCTTCTCAAGGAAGTCTTAATTTTTTTTGCTACAATAAACCTTATCCTAATAGATTTTCATTTGAACTGTTAATATTCCGAACAGTCCCTATTGTTAGCATATACCAGATGTTTTATATTGTTTTGATGCTTATCTTGAAGTTTATGGATTCTTCAAGATCCACCATGTTTCTCTTTCGACATGTTGATTTAATAATGCCTTGTCAGCACTGATATCAGCAGTAAAACATTTGGAGCTATGTAATATAAAAATAAAAGCAAAACTGTATGAGCCCCAAACCCAAATATTGGATGTTAATGAAATCATTATACAAGATCTGTCCAATGCCTTGAATATATTGTTAATCACAAAAACAGGATAGAATTCTATTCAGTTGGATGAGCTTCTTCAACTGAGAGGTCAGAGATAGGCTAATCTCTTGAATTTACAACTAGTTTGGTTGAATAATTCATTGGAAATAAATCATCTGCTAAAGAAAGCGCCATTCTCCTTGCTCATCAGCAGATCTTTGGCTTTATTTTTATACTCAATGATTCTGTTCATATGAATCAGCTTCAGAACTTTCTCAAAGGTTCACCACTATTATTTGTTTAAAACTGTTGTTTTAGCAGCATGAGTTTTACGTTAAGCTGTGTAGAAAAAACACAGGAAATTATTATTTTATTTACAATCAGGAATTGAGATGCATCATAAAAAGGAGATTAACATGTATTACTTGACTGTTAAAATGATAATAATCTGTTTATTCGGATCGATGTAGAAGATCCGCTAAACCAGCCTTTTCTCAGAGGGAAGGCTTGCGTTAGATCTTCTCATTTGCTGAATAGGCCAGAAAACCCTTTCACTTCATTTTTTAAAAGATGCTTTTAAAATCTACGCCTGAGAACCTATGCCATTTTGGAGAATTGTTTTAGTTGTGGGTATGGGCCTTCATTCTAATTGTTATTAATAGACTTTGAGGAAGCTTATGGTTGGAGTGATGAAGATCTGTTCTGCTAGCAATTGGGGCACAGCAGGATGACATTTTCAACCCTCTCCTCCTGGCAATGGGCATTTTCCCCAGATCAGCAACATGGTAAAGCAAACTGTATGTAAAGAAATACGAATGATCTATATTTTGTTATCTAGTTGTGCCACCATGATCTTCATTGCTTAACATGCTACTGGAATTCTTCCCTGCGCATGAATCCAACATATTAGACATTTTCTCCTAAAACGTCTAATCTCTGGTTGTAAAAAAGCTGTTTGTTTTCACACTTGCCCCCTTCTCTAGAATTCATCTCATCCATTCATTGACTCAGTTATGACAGAATGCAGATGCTACTGCCAAACAATGACATCCTAGTATTTTCAACACTATCCCAAAAGACCTTGTTTTGGTAATTATTTTTCTGGCATGACTAGGATTTCTGAGACCATTCTATCGGTGTGGACTGACAAAACACTATTTAGTCATTAAGCAGGTAGAATAGTGCAGGAAGAAGACATTTCTTTCACTGGACACTTAAACAGCCTTGCATATATCTGTCTGTCTGAAATTAATCTAGGCTTTGTGCAAGAGATCAACAGACCTTTGAATTGGGGATGGAGAATTGTGACACTCCAATTTGACCCCAGTTCCCCAGAGCCCCATCCAGCCTGGCCATTGTTGGTAGAAGTTGAAGTTCAAGAACATCTGGAAGGCCACAGATATGCATATGCTTCTTAGGCAATACGATGTCCTCTCTGTGATGCTCAGGCTTCCCATGAATATGGACAGTTTGATAAGTGCATTTATAAATCTAACATTCCAACTTCAGCTCTGCTGAAATCAATGCCTGATTCTCTTGGCTGCTTCCCTTCCCTTCCTTTCTTACTCCCCAACACTACAACTCACATCCAGCAAGATATTCTCAAGTCAGCCCTGGAAAGAAGGAAAATAAGATGGGAACCAGGACTGAGGAGGCTTGGGTTACAATAGCCAAGTATTCCTGGCTCTAGGAGATACACCAGAGTGGTCTGCTGGCTAGTTTATAGCTTGAAATTCTACTTAATTTCATCTTCTCAGTCATTGACAAAAAGATAGTCAATGTATTACAGGGGCTTGAGTGCTGAACTAAGACTAAGGGTTGCAGTTCTTTAGCAACACTAAAAGCAGAACAAGGAAGTTATCTTGTGGTCACATTACCTAGAATTACCCAGTTCTCATGGTCACTACCCATGTTAGCTAGAAGATTCTGGCAAGCCTAATCCATCAAAGTATTTCTCCCACTATGTCTGCACTAAAAAGCGTTCAGGCAGAAGGATTCTTTACATTGTTTTCCTCTGGATCTTCTGGCTGTCAATATAACTGGCTCTCTAAACACTAGTGTTTGACCTCCAAGAAAAACAATTCAAGTTCCCTTCCTCATACCCCGTCAGTTCTATAAAAACAGGCAGTGGTGCTCAGTGAATAGTAGCATGTCTCTCTTGCATAGTGCATAATGGCATTAGAAGAAAACATCCCCAGTTCATTTTCAGAACTAGTATCATGGTTTTGCCATTTTGTCCTTCTATGCCTTCTCTTCTTCAAGAATGCAATGACGAGGAGGAGGAACAGAGACCTTCCCTTCCTGCATTCTGATTTATGGACCCCTTTAAAGACATCATTTGTTTTATTGGCGTAAATGGGTTACACCGTTACTTATCTGATTCAAGATAGGACAGATCTACATTGACCTGAAAATCCAGGGGTGATCCACCATGGGATATGCACCTTATAATTTCTAAAGTGATGAACTCTAACTGGCAAGTTTATTTTAAATTCAGATCAAGATTTGGAGAAAATTCACTACCCAATGGACATGGGATTCGTCAGCCAAATTCATTCCCAAACCCTACATGGGAGACAGGAAAACCACTTGATGTTATAGTGTGCATTCCTGCTACCAGTGAGCCTGAAAAAGTTAATACAGCCAGAATATATTACCCTTTCTTCTCTTTCTACCACTAGGAGAGTTGTTCTCCTTCATACTGGTTTGAGCTAGAAAAGATTTGTTCAGAATACAAACACGTTATGAATCAAATTTATATTCTAAGACGGACAGCTCTTCTGCTACTTTATTACTGTCTGGAACTTCTGAAGGGGCAGTCCACACAGCCCTCTCTTGTTTTCCGGTCTCCATGAGCTCCATGAGCCCAGAAAACCCAGAGAGCTGCAACCCCCCCCCCCCCACCCCTCAAACCCCCCAGGAAAGCTAAAACTAAAACTTATTTACTTGGCCACCATTCCTCTTCTGCAGGACCTCTCCTGGTGCATAGAAATGGCACACCAGGAGAAAGGGGGGGGGGGGGGGAGGAAAATTGCTCCTGCCTTCCATTCTCCTGGTGTGTGATTTTAGGAACTTGCATGGAGTTCCATGGCCAGATTGAAGCAACAGTGACACGGCCATTATTAATCCTCTTTCTTTGCACTAATGACTTCAGGGAAAGGGTGATATTGCCAGTGTTCCATCTGGACAGCAGAATGGGCCAAATCAGGCCCAATCCAGCTGTCCAGACTACCCAAAACTCTGATACTCTGGAACTTCTAGCAGACTCTGAAGTATCCCCCCGCCCCCGACAACTTTGCCCTAAACCTTGGGGTGCACACTAAAAGCAGCTATGAGACTTAAGGATAGCTAGCTTTCTATTCCTATTAGCAGTTATTACACTGTGAAAATCTACTGAAATAATTCTGAATCTATAGCTCTAAATACAGAATGCCAGCAAAACATCTATTGACTGTTTAGATAACTTGCCAATACGCAGGGTGCACAGCTAAGCTAAATTTGGATCAGTGAACAGAAATAGATCAATAGAGAATGTTCTTGGCCTTGACACAAAATAAGCATTAGGCTTTAAGATTATTATAATCCCTCTTTCTTCTAGAGTTGCTTCCATTAAACAATTAACCACCTGCCTTAAAGTAGTTTAGGTAAATGAATGAACAATGTCCTACAAACAAAATGAGAAGACAATCTTGCATATACTTCTATCAGTAGGATCTATCTAGCAGAGGTATGTCAATGGCTTGATTGGGACTAATGTGGCCATAATTTAACACTGCCATTGAAGTGATTTATTTCCAGTTTATGACCAAATTAATTGAGAGTTTATATTTGCTCCACTCAATAGACAATTTGCTATTACTTGAAAGCATTTTTAAATTGTTCAGTGCAGTTCCCTTCTTGGCCAGGGAACAGAGGAAATGAGGTATGGCCACAAAAGACTGAAAAATACAGTTTGTGAATACAGGAAATTCTGTGGTGGATATTATTTCACCTAACAGTAGTTTTTCTTAGATTCCCAGAGCTTCAGAAGATTTATTCAATGAAAAGAAGATATAAATCTGACAAGAAAGAGCCAAAAAGACACATGGTCTATAGAGATCATAGATAGAATGTCCTAGAACTGTGATGGTGAACCTATGACATGCGTGTCAGCACTGACACACTTCGCCATTTTTTATGACACGCGGCCACATGTGGCCGCATACAGAGAAGTATGGGGCCACATGCCAAAGACATTTAATCCTTGACTCCTACACGGCCAGGTGCAGGAGCCAAGGATGAAACATTTGCTGTAGTGTAGTATAGACACTCTGTGCCGGAGGTCTGTAGGTCAAACAACAGAATTCCGTCACAGAGCATCTAGTTCTGGGACTTCCAGTTAGGCCATTAGGGGATCTTTGACCTCATTTCTGGCCAGCGGAGCAGGGAGCAGTGGAATGTCACAGGGGATGCATCTCTGGAGGCCCTGTGATCGCCATTAACAGCAACCACATAACCACAGCAACCATCGGGACACCTGTTATCTCCGCGATCGCATCTTCTCCTATGAATCTGTGCATACCTTGAGATCATCCAGGGAGGCACTGCTCTCTCCCCCTCAACATGCCGTCTCAAACATGGTTGAAGGGGACGAGGGACAGGGCCTTCTCGGTGATGGCACCCTGGCTCTGGAACTCCCTCCCTAGGGAAATCAGACAGGCTCCCACTTTTCATCTTTCCAGAGACAACTGAAAACCTGGATGTTCTCGTGTGCTTTTGATTAAGTAGTCCACCAGTAATTTTCCTGTCCCTACTTTAAGTTCAGCACTTTACATCGGCCCTCTTATTATCTACCTCAATACTTTTGATGACAATATTTCCAGCTCTGCCTACTTGATTGTTGCATTTCTCTTGCATTCCCTTCAGAATGTATTGTAATTTTTGGGCTTGTCCCTTGTAAGCCACCCCGAGTCCCCTTGGGGAAATGGTTGGAGGGGTATAAAAATAAAATTATTATTATTATTATTATTATTATTATTATTATTATTATATCATCCCATCTACTGTTCCGGGGTGACTTGGATTTCTAATTGACCATCCTTATTGAGATAAGTGAGGGAGAGTCTTGAAGAGGTGAGGGTGTGTGCTATGGGTTCCGTTTCCCACCATTGGAAATAGTGGAAGCTATTATGGGTTTTTTTCTGGAAGTGACACTCCATCTGAGTTATGCTGGATTTTTTTGGCGAATTTTGACACACCAAGCTCAAAAGGTTGCCATCACTGTCTTAGTAGAATTTTCAGAAGGAAGTTAAGATAAATCTCCACTTGATTGCTTTGGAAATAACATGTAGCACTGAGAACAGTATTAAGAAATTTGGTACTAAATCTGACTACCCCCCTGCAATAGTGGAACAGTTTCCACCCCCCACCCCCACCCCAGTTGAATAGGGTAGAGGAATTCCCAATCCTTCTGCATCCCTCCAACATTCTCAAAATCCATTCCATAGACCTGAGGGACTTTCTGGAGAAGGGTGGTTTAGGAAGATGCAAAAAAAGAAAGCAGAAAATCTCAATATCCAAACATTTGTACATCGAATTTTTCCACTTTTGTTTTTTATTTGGGCTGTCTTCTCCGAGTCTTGAATGTATAAATATTGGAGGAGGGATCCAGGTATGGTCACACATAACAGGAGTTTCAAATTGTGAAAGATCAGGGGGATACATTAGATCTCAAGGAAACATTAGAATGCTACATTTTCCACAGTGAATTAGCAAGAAGTTTTCAGCCAAGTGAAAGTTGTTTTAATCATACTGTATTTTGTTGTTCATTGAAGATTTGTATGGCATCTTTCCATCACACAAATGGTTTAGCAAGAAATACACCAAGCTTCTGCTGACTACCCTTATCCTCAACTTCTCCTCCAAACAATCCAGGTGTGCATGTTCTGGAGACTGCATCAGTATCAAGTGCTGATCCAAAACCCCACCACTACCAAAAAACCAAAATTTCTCTTCTCTGAAATGCTCCAAAATGTTTTGTAGCTGATATGGGAACATGTTTTGGGGCATTATTTGGCACCTAGAGGATATTTTAAGTCAAAACCAATTATTTGAAAAATATTAATTTTGAATCCTGAAGGGCCAGGGAGGGCTCCAAATGTTGGTGGAAATGGCCACCTAAACACCACATTGGGGAATTTTTGGACCATAGGAGCCAGGCTCATAGCCAGAAAAAAAATTCAGGGGGAGCACACTGGACACACATATATTTTAATTATTTTTAGTGAATCATCAAAAGTAGGTCCATAACACAAAATAATTTAAACTCTATGACTCATTCTATATTTTATATAGGCTTAATTAAAACACATTTCTATTTTAGCTACAAAGTTTCAAGTCTGAAAAACCCTGACTCTTAAGTAGTAATTTAGTAGTTACAAAAAAATACTACAATGCTTGTTGGAAATACTTGAAAACTGTGTCAATGCACTTTGACAGAATTCAGGCTCCATCAATAAATTTCAGTGGACACTCAATAGTGCAAATCCAGTCAGTCTTTCTTGCCCCATTGTGCTTCTTATGTATGTTTTCAAATGTTTAAGAGTTGAAAATGACTTTTCATTTGTAGCTGTTGACACTGGCAATTGTGCAGAAATCTGAAGAAGTTTCTTCACATTCAGAAAAAACTGTCTATCAAAGACTAGATATACTTCCGATACATTTGATGGTTTTTTGTGCAGGTGTAATCTTTTCCCATTTCCTACGCCACAAGTCAAACTCTTCCATCAGTGTGTCAGTATCTTGAAGGCATTCATTGTAAAGTTCTGTGCACTTGTTTAAGTTGTATTTTAAATGGCCACAATTAATAGGCAGGAACCCTTGCAGTTCCTGAACTACTTCTTTGTGTCTTGTAAATCTTTCTTGAAGCTGACTGCATAAAAAGTCCAGAAATTGGATGTACACTTTTAGCCTATAATATTCAATTGGTGTTGGTGGAGTTGCTTGGATATTGCTTTTACTCATCTGCCTTGAACAGATGCGAGGAACCCTAATTTCTCCATCCACAAACTCCACCACTAACCTTGCTGTGTCAAAGATATCCTGAAATTCTTTCACTGATTCTGTGCGCATCTCCCTGACCTTTTCTAAGAGGTTGTTGACATGCTGCAGACTACAGAAAATGTCCAAATCTACTCTTTGCAATGTTGTGTTAAGCTGAAGGGATGATAACAAAAGCCTTCTTAGGATGTGTATTGTTACTACAAATTTAGCATTCAGAACATCTAAAAGAAGGTGTCCAGTTTGAGAAGAAGTCTCATTGTTGTACAGAGGACTCTCTTTTAGTTTTTCAAGTGTTCTCACTACCACATTGTACAGTTCAACAAAACTGCATCATGTCGCTCAATCCAATGGATTTCACAAAGTGGCAACAGGTCATTTACTCTTGATTCAGGGAAATAGGTAAAGGTAAAGGTAAAGGTAGTCCCCTAACATTAAGTCCAGTCATGTCTGACTCTGGGGTGTGGTGCTCATCTCCATTTCTAAGCCGAAGAGCCAGCGTTGTCTGTAGACACCTCCAAGGTCATGTGGCCGGCATGACTACATGGAGCGCCGTTTCAGGGAAATAGTCTTTTATATTTTTCTTCAACAATTTCAGTCTGCTAGATGATGTTCTGAAGAAATTGCACAGAGATTATATTGTTCCTTGGCAGTTTCTGGCAGGTGGGATGCTGCAAGTCTTTGCTAAGGCTAGATTGAGTGAGTGAACTGCAGTGAATGTAGACAGCCATTGAATACTTCTGCAATATAATTGCATGTGCACCAATAATATGACCACTCATATTAGCAGCTTCATCATAATCCTATCCAGACAAGTATTGCAAATTCAGCCCAATTTTTCCACTACTTTCAAAATAATACCTGCAAGTCTTCCAATAACCTTTCAACATTTTTTTACTATCTCATCACCACAAATGTCTCTTAGTTCATTCTGTATTTGAGGACTAGTATATTGGGCATTCATAGCTGCAGTTTCGAGATGACTTTTCAGGTCAGTGTCTCCTGATCTGCATGATATCGCAACAAGCCCCTGAAATTACCATCATTCTGCAATGATTCTTCACAGGTAATAGGTTCTGAATCATTGCTCCCTCTTAAAGCCAGTTCTTGTTGACCACTAAGATCAATAGTTTCCACAATTGACAGAAGTTTCTTTCTGTTTTCTTCTGCTTTCTTCTCATTTATCATGATAACGGGTTAAATCAAGACATTTTCCACAGTGAATTAGCAAGAAGGTTTCAGCCAAGTGAAAGTTGTTTTAATCATACTGTATTTTGTTGTTCATTGAAGATTTGTATAGCATCTTTCCATCGCACAAATGGTTTAGCAAGAAATACACCAAGCTTCTGCTGACTACCCTTATCCTCAACTTCTCCTCCAAACAATCCAGGTGTGCATGTTCTGGAGACTGCATCAGTATCAAGTGCTGCAATGGTTCTAAACCAGCTGCTTCCTTGGTCTTCAATGTTTGACTTTTTTTTTCTTTTTTGCCATGAACTCTAAAACTTCAGTTGCTTTGATAGATGTTTAGGCATCTTTTGGAGTCAGGTGGATGAAAGGAAACACTAACAGCAACTAACAGGGCATTAAGTCTCAGAACAGCAACTCAAGCTGTCAGAAAAATACACAGTAAGACAGCTGTGTTTGGAATGACTACTGGGAGGAGCAAGAAAGCAAATGTAAGAGAGAGCTCTGAAAGGGGGAAGAGCAAGAGAACAGTGACATGACAACTTTCGGGTTTTTTAAAATAATATTTCAAAAATTATTAAAGATAATTACATGGCATAAAAACAAATGAAATTACATAATAAAATCTATAATTGTGTCCAAATTTCACAAAATTGTTGATTAGAATCAGAGACACAGCATTTCTTTTACATATATTTTCACTTTAAATTGGAATATCTAAAATCAAGATCTATGACCCACGCATATTATTACATCTCATCTGGTACCTAGATATTCAAAAATACTTGATAGTTTAGGAAAAATTAAAGTATTAACTTTTAAAGCAAGCATAGTTGTTATATACCTGGAAAGAACAGAAAGCATATTTAAACTTTCTTTCTTATGGAGCTCAACCTGGGGAATCCAATTCTGATGTCAATTCTGGTGGATTACATCATCTTCACATCAAAAATATTGATTAAACATCTGCAACTTCAAAACTTGGTCTCTTCCATTATGTCGGCCATTGTACTATTGCAATGAAAATGAGCAGAAAGGTAGTGTGAATAAATTATCAAAATTTGGTTGAGATAGTGCTTGCAGTTTTGGAGGAACTCTATAATTTTTGCATCTCATAGACTTAGCATGGGAATTTGGTTAACTAGTTAAAATTCATGAGTAAAGCAGGTTTTTTTAACCTGAAAATTTTCAGAGGGGAGGGTGTTTATCTCATAACTCCTCCCCATTGGCTACAGGTTTGACAGGAGCCACAAAAACAGCCAGAGTGGAGTACATATAATCCATAGGCCACATGTTGCCCACCGTAGTATAGAATCTGAATGAGTACATTTCCTTAAACAAAATGTTAATACCTACATGTTGCAGCATAGATGCTTTCAAGCCTGTTTCCTGCCATGCTATTCATTTGCATTGAAGAAATAACTACTACGCACATTATTTGCATTTGGATGGAAAAATTAATGAGATGAGATTCTGTTCCTTATTAGAACATAAGCCACTGGGTCTCATTGTATGATTTCCAAGGGTTTATGAATGTTTACTCACTAATATTCTTATAAGGACAAAATGGATATGTTTTTGTTGTTGTTGTTGTTGTTGTTGTTGTTGTTGTTGTTGCGGCTGCTGTTATGTGCTTCCAAGTGGCTTCTGATTTATGGTGACCATAAGACAACTGTATCAGTGGTGTTTCTTGGCAATATTTATTTTGAGGGATATTGCCTTTGCCATATTCCTCTGGTTCTGAGAGAGTGTAACTTTTCCAAGGCCACCTAGTGGTTTTTCATGACTGAGTGCCGATTCAAACCCTAGACTCCCAGAGTCTTCAACCGGATCTACACTGCTCTATATCTCAGGATCGGATCCCAGATTATGTTCTTATCCCAGATTATCTGGCATCTTAGACTCATATAATCCAGTTCAAAGCAAATAATCTGGAATCAGATCCTAGGATATAGGACAGTGTAGATCCAGCCTTAGTCCAAGGTTTAAACTATTACACCACACTGGCTCTCATATATAGCGCAAACAAATCTAATCTAATGAGTTTTCTTATGTTCTTTTTAAGCAATTGTTCTGATTTTGCAAGCACAACTACATTTTTGGGGTCGACAAGGTACTGGTGAGAAGAAGTGAGTGCAACACATTAAAATACCAAGCCACAGAATTTGGGAAAATAAATACAATGACAACATTAGATGTGCCTGGCATACCAATCAGGTTAAAAGTTACTGTGCAGAGGAAAGCGCCTCTTGATTATTCAAGATCCACACTACTAAAAATAATTTGAGGCAGGCAGCTAAGCTTTAAATCCTAGCTTTAAAAGGCCACAATCAAGGTTGCTTGCTAATAAAGGTGGTTGTTAGACTAGAGACTTGATTGCCATTTTGAAGGAGGCAAACCCCACAATATGTTTTTATTTTTACTCCATGGATGCAATCTTGTTGGCTGCAGCCTCAATTCATTTCAACAGAAGACAGGATTTTGCAGCCCTACATCATGCACATTTGGTATTAAAATTTCATTTCTGAGATGTAAGGAAATGGAGAGCAGAACCATCCTGAAATGATTGGTAAAATACTTGACTTTAATCAATCTTTTATAGCTCAAAATACTTGTGTGGTCTGCATTCTAAGGACTCAATACTGAAAGGTTCTCACATGAATTATGAAAACTGGAGCCTTAAAAAACCCCTAATGACAAGTGAATAATGTGGAGTGGAAATCAGAAGCTTGCAAGGATACTACCTAATTCTAGCCATGTACTTATGATTCAATGCTACAGTTAATGACTGCTCTGAAAAAACTCCCAGTGACTTAAGTAATGTAAGACTTATGCCCTTAATTAAAAAAAATAATGTGTAGGTGTCATCTACATATTTTAAATTGTTAATGTTCCTTTCCCCAATTCTCATGCCTCTTTCCGCTGATTCTAATCCTACCTTATACAACTGTGTGTTCAGCATACCAGTTAAACAGATAGGTAATAAAATGCAGCCTTGCCTGATCCCCTTCACAACTGGAAACCATTTCATTTTTACTCTGTCCAAATATTAAGTTTTTTGTTCAGAGTACATGTTACAGATCAAGATAATCAAATGTTGTAGCACATCAATTTCTTCAAGGGTGATCCATAGTTTTTCATGATTTTTACTATCAAAGGCTTTGGAATAATCTATAAAGCACAGGGTGATTTTCTTTTGAATTCTTTGCTGTACTTCATTATTCAATTATGTTTGTGATATGATCCCTAGTGCCTCTTCTTTTCCTGAATCTAGCTTGGAAATCTCTCATTTCTCACACCATATTTGATAAAAGTCTTGGTCCCCTTCCTTGTAGATTGGAATGTATGTTGAGTCTTTCCCATATGTGAGCCATTGTTTTGTTTTCCATAATTGTTGACAGATTTTAGTTACAACTAGAGCAGATTCTGTCTCTATAGATTGAGACAGGTCTATTGCTATGCCATCTGTTTCTAGCTATTTATTTCTCCCAATTGCTCTGACTGCAGCTTCCAGTTCACTTTCTAAAATTAGAGGCTCATCTGCATATGGTTCTTTCATGAATAAATCTGCCACCCTTTCTTCCCTTTTATAAATATTTTTTAAAAATTCTTCCTGATCAGTTAATATGCTCCTCTGTTGTTTGTAGAACATCCCCAGTCTTGGTTTAAAATTCCCATTGATTTCTCCAATCCTGTGTAAGATGTCCCTTGTCCTAACCTTTATTTTTGTTGTTCTTTTCACTTTCTATTTTTCAGAATTTAACATGTTCCACCTACTAAATTCAAAGCCAATGCTTCATCATCCCAAACTTTTGCACATATAAGTGACTTCTAAGTTAATTAGATTAATTTTATCTATACATGTTTCAAACTTTTAAAAATACATTTTAACAACACTAGAAATATATGGAAGATGTACAAATGGCAAGATAAGAAATAAATGTGAGAGTAAAGTCAATGTTTTTGTGTATGGACTATATTGCAATACTTACATATAAAAAATCATCTGAAATTATTATTTACTTTATCCAAATGTCATTCTGGACAAATCCTTCATTTAGACTTTAAATGTTGTGTTACTATACACATATAGTACATGCTTACAATTCATATGATACTTATCTCTGGACCTATGTTTCACATTTCCAGATAGAAACAGAAATACAGGAGAAGCAAACAAGAGATATGTTCTCTGTTCACCTTTTATATTTTTTTTCACTTTCTCCAGTTGAGATTGATTTTTTATTCAGAGTGCTTTGCCAATTGTTAGAGGACCCACATTTTATTCCAGGCATTATGAGCTGAAAGAACTAGGTAGCAACTGATGTGAAAGGTCTCTCTACCTGAGATCTCAAAGAACTGCTGCCAGAGGAAATATTGGACTTGACAGGAACATGTTCCCAAACTTTTAAAACATTATTTTTATATTGCTTTGTTACAGTACACCCTGAGCCTCTGAGATATTAATGCATGCAAAGTTAAGGTTACAATCCCATTAATCTCAGCTGAGTGTAGGTGGTATTGCAAGATGCATCAAGCATCAGAAAAGTGAAGTAGCAGAGCAATGGCAAACTGTGGAAATGGCAATGACAGCAAATCTGGGACTCTCACACAGCCTAGGAATGATGATGGTTGTAATCCAGCACATATAGAGAGATGTCTCTCTTTTAAGTAGCACTAACAGTGAGCTTTAGTATTTTTTAGAGTGCATGTCCACTGTAGAATTATTGCAGTTGGACACAATTTTACCTGCCATGGCTAATTGCTGTGGGATCCTGTAATATGTACTTTGAAGACCAGTACTATTTTTCAACAAAGGCTAAGGACTTATAAAACTCTAACTCTCATGATTCCACAGCATTGAGCCATGGCAGTTATCAAACTGCATTAATTTTAGATGCACTCTTAGACTGTATCTTTAAAGTGATGTAAAATACCCAGGTTGACCTCATCAGATGGGATTAGATTTGGCAGGAAATGCTGATCTAGCTCCAATCACCCACGAAGCCTGCTGGCTCACATGACGTCGTGCTGGCTCCATGGGTGCAGAGGGGCAGAATTGGTGTGCCGCTGCCACCTAGGCAACAAGGGGTGTTTCCCGTGTTGCCAAATATAAGGGGGGAAGTCACACACAGCATGCATGCTCTATGTTTCCCCCCATGTGATAGCCCTGCTGGCAGGCGAGGCATAGGTCGCCAGATTCCCCATGCTTCATGGCAAAGAGGAACGCCGCCACAGGCTGCCAGCAGATGTGTGAGGAGTTCATTACTCTGTGTGTATATGTATATGTGTGTACACACACACACACACACACGCACACACACACTGTACAATTAATGCACTTTGACGCCACTTTAGTTGGAATGGTTCAATGCTATGGGATCATGGGAGTTGTAGTTTGGTGAGGCACCTTCAGATGGGCTGAGATGTGAATAAGAAAAGATATAAGGGGATAATTTCTGTTTACATTAGATGTAGAGAAACTTTTCACAGTTGATTTGGAATATAAGCTAAGACCATATATTAAACTAGTAAAAAGTATATTTCTCATCTCTTGTAAGGAGAAGAAATACATCTTGATATGGAGTCCAGAAGAGTCTTTAAGGTGGAAGTGTTGTGAATAGTTCAGTGTTACATTAAATATTAAATGCAAGCAGATGCCAGCTGAAAAGGCACTGTTTGTGAATATCACAAAATGAACTAAAAGCTTTCTCTCTAGAGCTTAAGTCTCTTTACTGTGAAACTCCATCCTTTGTTTCTCATACCACATCAACATTCAGGTCAATCTCCTGCTTCCACAGCAATGCCTTCCAACAAAGGTATTACTGAGCCCTAGAAAATAATAGTGAATATCTTTCAATGAATAATAATAATAATTTTATTTCTTACCCACCTCTGCTCACTGCTCGAGGCATGTTACAACACAGCTAAAACACATAATCAAACACTTAAAATAATCATTTAAAAATACTCCATAGAATACACATATTAAAACGTATTTCCATAAAATACATATTAAAATACACAAAACAAATGTTAGACACAGAGTGGAAGTTTAACATTCATCACTTAAACTGTCTGGGTAGGCCTGTTAGAAGAGATAAGTCTTCACTTGTGTCTTAAATTCCGGTAGCTGATTTAGCTGTTGGAGGTCTACCAGCAGGTTGTTCCGCAGTCTTGGGGCAGCCAATAAAAGGTCCTCTGGGTGACGGTCACCAGTCGGGTTCTGGCAGGCTGGAGCAGACATCCCCCAGAGGACATCAGTGTTCGGTGCAGATTGTACAGGAGAAGGTGATCCTGTAGGTAACCTGGACCCAAACGATGTAGGACTTTGAAGGTCAATACCAATGTCCTATACTTTGCCCAGAAACTAATTGGTATCCAGTGGAGTGACTTTAGAAGAGGTTTAATATGCTCACTCCTAGATGTTACTGTTACCAATCTGGCTGCTGTATTTTGAACCAACTGGAATTTCTGAACTTGGCAGAAAGGTAACCCAATGTAAAGCACATTGCAGAAGTCCAACCTTCAGGTTACCAACACATGCACTACCATCTTAAGGTCCTCCAAATCTAGGAAGGGACGTAGCTGGCATATCAGCCAAAGCTGATAGTGAGCACTCTTGACTGTCGCATTTACTGTTCTGACGTTTGGAGAGATGGATATATTTACCCATGTCTGACGAAATATGTCCTCTCTATGCGCTTTCTAAGTCCTCCAGGTGATTCTATAGTATGCTTCTGCCAGAAGTTGACTATAGAATTGTAATGGAGCACCTAGTGATGCCTAGAGAGATTCTTTTCTAGATATTTCCTATATTCTCCAGTGCAACTTTATGGTGTGCTTTCACTAGAAGTCATTGAACAAATGACTTCTAGTTATACTATACTTTGTCCTTTTATCAGTAATAGAGTTTTTCTGTGACTGGAGTAGTTTCTCCATTCCTAGAAATACTAGCACACCTAGTCTATTTATTTATCTCCTTTCCACTACTGAACCCAAAATCACAGTACATGATATTCTCGCCTCCTCACCAGAAGTTACAACAACAGCATATGCAGAGGTTGCTGTCAACTTGTGCATTTACCTCCTATGGAAGTCCCCCCCCCCCCCAGCCGCCAACAATTTCTATTATTTTAATACCAGTAGACAAAAATATTGGACAGAATTTATACCATCTTGTTAAGTATATTTATCCCTTTTATAAAGTTTTAAAAAAATCTTCTTGATCATTTGATATGCTCCTCTGTTGTTTGTAGAACATCCCTAGTCTTGGTTTATACTTAGCTAGATTTATTCACACTATTGCCACAATTGAAAATTACTACATGCTTATCAGTTGCATAGGGAGAAAGGTAAATTCTGCCAGTGACCATGGCACATTTGGGGTAAGGGAAAGCTGACCAAGAGAGATTATTTAAGTATATTTAACTATACAGAATAATGGTCCTTTTAATTTAGTTATTGTGCCATGTACAAAGAAAAAGTACATTATCAAACATCCGAAATTTGAGATTTCAAATTCTTATTTTGTTGGTCACTTGGGTCTTCTACCAGTCCACAAGAGTACTTTAAAGAGTTGTTCAATATATTAGTCTCATGCGCCATTGCTAAAATGTTAACTGTTTTATATTGGTGTTGAATTCTGCTGTGTTCTGTGTTTTGTGAACCGCTGTGAGTCGCCTTCGGGCTGAGAACAGCGGTATAGAAGCAAAGTAAATAAAATAAATAAATAAATAAATAAATAAATAAATAAATAAATAAAATGGTCCTGACTAGAAGTAACAAGCTACTTTTTCTTTGTATTGTCGAAGGCTTTCATGGCTGGAATCACAAGTTTCTTGTGGGTTTTTTCGGGCTATAGGGCCATGTTCTAGAGGCATTTCTCCTGACGTTTTGCCTGCATCTATGGCAAGCATCCTCAGAGGTAGTGAGGTCTGTTGGAATTAGGACAATGGGTTTATATATCTGTGGAATGGCCAGGGTGGGGCAAAGAGCTCTTCTCTGCTGGAGCTAGGTGTGAATGTTTCAACTGACCACCTTCATTGGTATTTAAAGGCCTGGCTGAGCCTGGGAAAATCTTTTGTTGAGAGGTGTTATGATGTGCCTGGTTGTTTCCTCTCTGCTGTTTTGCTGTTGTAATT